>NW_027508718.1:465000-599342 GCF_051911475.1 Siphateles boraxobius | reverse complement strand
CCAAAAGGAATTCCAAGGGAATCACAGCTCCCACTTGAATTCTGATGAAGAAAGACTAATAGACTCTGCAATCTTATATTTTCTATAAGTATAACCACTTAAGAAATGTATAAACATGAATTTGATCTTTCCTAGGTCATGGTAGCCGGTATTATGGCTTTATAGTCGTGTGAGTGAACATTAAATGTGTGTAATTCTGCATATGAATGTAACTTTATGTTTCTTCTACTCGTTACGGCCATTCTTGGTACCGGTTTGACCGTCTTATTTTGACTAAACCAGTCATACACAGGATATTACAGTAAAATGTATTGTTCTGTGTGTACAATCTTTCTGGCTAGAAATGAAAAAAATTTATAGCATCATCAATTATCCTGACAAGACAAAGAAGAACTTTTCCCGCTCGAGATGCTCTAAGATGATTGGGTCACATACGCGAAGCAGGCGTGAACCCCTCCTCTCTATAAGAAACTGACAAAGGAGTTTCTCAAGAGAGCACTTTCCCTGTGAGAGGTTTCCGGTCCCATGGCTCCTTAGGGAGCTTTACACCGCGTTTCTTTTCTTTTCCTTTCTTTACTAAGTTTTATTTTCATTTTCGCCTCTCCCTCCCGAGGGAGATGAACTCTGAACTATTTCCTTGGTAACTTCACGTTCGGTGAACCTTTAAAACTTCCCGCGAGTCTGCTCGCCCCGGAAGACAAGAGAGAACAAGCCTATAGCACCGAAGGACAAACACGCATACGACTCTGCGTTCCTCAGCAACACAAAGAGAACCATATACGCAAGTATAGGTTATTGATTTGATTTGATTGATGTGATTTCTTGTTGCCTCTCTAAGGGTTATTGTCTGTGATTTTTGCCATGCTGCGATCACCCCGGTGATCTCTCTCATCCTGACCGTCAGTTTCACTTTCTCATCCTCTATCTCTCTCTAGCTAGTCCATAAAAATAAAAAGCGTCCATTCAGTCATTGGGCCGATGGGAATCGGACGGTGGTTGGCGGACGAGCGCGCCGAAACCCCCTCAGGGGCCCGACGGGAGTGCCCCGAAGCCCGAGGCCACCCTAAGCAGTTCTGCCTTCGTCCTTGGTGGGGCGCCACACGTGCCCCGTCCCACTAACCCACTTTTTGTCCGATTGACCACTAGAGTGATCAGACCTCCCCCCTACCCCCCCCCCCCCCCCCCCCCGTCCCACTAACCCACTATTTGTCCAATAACCCACTATATGGCGCAAACTTCCCGTTGACCCCCCCCCCCCCCCCCCCACTCCCTGGCCACGCCCCCGTCCCACGAACCCACTATTTGTCCAATAACCCACTATATTTAACCAAAGTCACGGGACCACCCCCCCCCCACTCCCTGGCCACGCCCCCGTCCCACTAACCCACTATTTGTCCAATAACCCACTATATGGCGCAAACTTCCCGTTGACCCCCCCCCCCCCCACTCCCTGGCCACGCCCCCGTCCCACGAACCCACTATTTGTCCAATAACCCACTATATTTACCAAAAGTCACGGGACCACCCCCCCCACTCCCGGGCCACGCCCCCATCCCACGAACCCACTATTTGTCCAATAACCCACTATATTGGGCAAACTTCCCGTTGAAAAGTTTTGAAAAGTACTAACCCCGGCCTTCATGCAATAAGCTGCAATCGGACACAATCCCACCTGCCATCGATTGAATGGGGTTATTCAGACAGTTTCTTTGATAGACATTTGAATTAAAGTTCCTGTCATGATGGTAACTAATTTACTGCACTCAGCAGACCACCCAGAGTCCATAGCACCCAGTGCCATCCCATAATTCCACTGTCCACGAAGCCACTATTTGTCCAATAACCCACATTTTTTGAAAAATACTAACCCCGGCCTTCATGCAATAAGCTGCAATCGGACACAATCCCACCTGCCATCGATTTAATGGGGATATTCAGACAGTTTCTTTGATAGACATTTGAATTAAAGTTCCTGTCATGATGGTAACTATTTGACTGCACTCAGCAGGCCACCCAGAGTCCATAGCACCCAGTGCCATCCCATAATTCCACTGTCCACGAAGCCACTATTTGTCCAATAACCCACTATTTTTGAAAAGTACTAACCCCGGCCTACATGCAATAAGCTGCAATCGGACACAATCCCACCTGCCATCGATTGAATGGGGATATTCAGACAGTTTCTTTGATAGACATTTGAATTAAAGTTCCTGTCATGATGGTAACTATTTGACTGCACTCAGCAGGCCACCCAGAGTCCATAGCACCCAGTGCCATCCCATAATTCCACTGTCCACGAAGCCACTATTTGTCCAATAACCCACTATTTTTGAAAAGTACTAACCCCGGCCTTCATGCAATAAGCTGCAATCGGACACAATCCCACCTGCCATCGATTGAATGGGGATATTCAGACAGTTTCTTTGATAGACATTTGAATTAAAGTTCCTGTCATGATGGTAACTAATTTACTGCACTCAGCAGGCCACCCAGAGTCCATAGCACCCAGTGCCATCCCATAATTCCACTGTCCACGAAGCCACTATTTGTCCAATAACCCACTGTTTTTGAAAAGTACTAACCCCGGCCTTCATGCAATAAGCTGTAATTGGACACAATCCCACATGCCATCGATTGAATGGGGATTCAGAGAGTTTCTCTGATAGACATTTGAATTAAAGTTGCTGTCATGATGAAAACCATTTTACTGCACTCAGGGGCCTCCCCTGAGTCCGTAGCACCAAGTCCCATCCCATAATTCCACTGACCGCGAAACCACTATTTTTACAATGGAACAAATGGGTGGGTCAGGGGGCAATATGCTCTCTATCGCCCACTAGAGGTGTCCGAAAACCACCTATTCCGTGGCAAGTAGGTAAGGTTCTTTTTATTAAAACCATTATATTCTTGATTGCTAATTGTCTAAAGTGCTCATTTTTACAAAGTCAATGAAGTGTTCGACCCTTTAGCTACAAAGCTTTACAATTCGTTGCTATTTCAGTAACCTAAATTTTATAATAACAAGAAGGTGATTTTTCCTGGCCAGAAAATAGCTTGTTTGGAATTATAAGAAAGAGATAATTTTTGTTGAAAATTGATGTTAATATTACGGCCGTTTGCTGGACAAACAGATTGTTCGATAACTAAATTAATTCCATTTAAGGTTATCTCATATAATCAATCTGTAATAAGACTATTGATATATTAATGACGAACCATAACCCATTATGGTGATCATTCATATATACAATCGATCTATTTTCAGCTTCGATAATTTAACTGTAATGTGCAATATATTAATCATTCATGATTAATTATTAAATTCCCTATATATAATTTGAGCTAATTTAATGTAAGACTCATTGTCGCTACATCTGTGTTGTGAAATAAAATAATATGTCATTTAAAAAAGACTGTTTTGTTTTATTTGTAGTTGTTTGTAAAATATTGTTTAAGATTTACATACCTTGAGGAAGTTGTTCCTCAGCTTGCGAGGCTACAGTTGCCATCTCCAGGTCATCTTCCTCCTCAAAAAAATCCGTAGCAGCAGAGTCTGTAAAATAACATAAAACACTAAGCACATGTCACCAACACACTTGTATGCGTAAGTGATACTCACCACATGTAAAGAGCTGTCTCCGGGCTGCGGACTCAGACGCAGGTGGTACACGTGGTCCTGCAGCTGTTGAACACGTATTTTCGTTAGACATATATACTGCATAATATATACTGTAATGATTTTAAAGCTTGCAAATCACTTACAGGGTTTGGCTGGAGACAAAATCTTTTGTGCCAGCTGTGAAGCAGATAAATGCTTCCCCCGCGCCAACAGGGCCTTCACATTGGTCGCCAGCAGTGGCCTGTTCTTAGTGGCAGTAGGTGGAGGAGGAACAGACACAGTGGCAGTGGGCACAGCAGCAGTGAGGACAGATGCAGTGGGCACAGTGGTGGTGGGCACGTGGGCTGGAGCCTGCCTCTTCAGCACGTATGCTTTGAAAAGGGCCATATTGGTGTTAGGCCTGGCCTTTGCCTTCTTCAGGTAGGTGATGAGAGCCTGGGCCTCCTTGCTTGGGTCCTCATACACCTCCTTCATTGACCTACCCTTAAAATCCCCAAACTCCACCATCAGACATCCAGAGTCTCCTGTCCTCTGGGCCTCCTGCAGCATGGCCTGTTTTTTCTGATACACCTCCACAGCCTCGCCTACCTCCCTGATCTGCGAGGTGTATCTGAGGAACAGGTGTTTGTTGTCCGACAGCGGGTTGTCCCTCTCCTCCTCCCCCAAAATGCTGCTGACCAGATAGCAGGCATACCCCAGTGAGTTCTCCAGCAGCCACAGGAACCTCTGACCCTGGTGTTTCCCAAACTGGATCTTGCAGTGAGCCAGAACCAGGTACTGGTCTCCAGGATTCCCTCCATTCTGCCTCACAAAGGCAGTGGCCTCAGCCAGGACCTCCTCCTTACACCTGGCCCTACCTGCCAACACGATCTCCCTCCTATTGGCCTCCTCAGTTGGCCCCATAAGGAGTCGACCCTCAGAGGTTCTTCGTAAAACCGGGTATGCATACATAATCTGAAAGGACACAGGCATAAACAGAACGTTACATAGCTGTCATATTCCAACTGAAAGTATTTTACTACAGCATTTGCTTTTTATGTAATAAATTATTATAATATTATAATAATTAATGATTATTATTATTATGAGCATAAGCATTATTGTTTTTTAGACAACTGTGAATCACTTTGAATTGCCTTGTGTACAAATTGTAAATAGTGTGATGAACTTATTAATAAGAAAATAAATAACACTTCTTGGTACAATCTTGCTGGTATCATGCCCTGCTTAAATCGTTTTGCTTTGTTTAGGTTTTGTGGCAGAGATTACTAAGAAACACCAAATATAACATAAAGGCGTTTATGACAATTCATAATAATATGATCATCAAACAGATCTAAAACTTAAAATGGTATATCAAATCGTTTTGGTATATCTTTTATAACGTAGTTGAGAATCATTTGTTGAAACAAAAAAACACTTGTTTTTGCCTATTCATGTCTTTTTAAATATGTATAACATAGTATTTAAAAAGATAACATAAATATGTATACTGTTGTATAACATAGTATAGTATAACATATATGAATTAAACTTTTTTTTAAAGGTTTTAGTAAAATATCTTCTTGTGCTCAAAATAATGTAATGAATGACAAAAATGAGGATGGAGGAATCGAATGAAAGCTTTTTTATACATTGGAATACTTGATCACTCGAGCGTCACTTCATAGCGTCATCAGCAGCGCTCAAAGGATCTGCCCTCATGTTGTTGCAGTTTGTTTATTTAAGAAATTCATAATAAATAATAATAAAGCAAGATACCCTGTTGAAATATGTGTAATGTGTGGTTTATATAAACTGCAAAGGTAAAGTATACTTTAAAACAGATTGTGACCGATGTGAAGGGGGAGGAGAATGTATACGTGCGTCACGTTTAGTCAATAAAACACTTCCGCATAGGATACAACTGTGTATCCTTGCTCATGACTCCTCTGAAAGCCTCCTCACTCCTCGAGGTGCAATTAGAGAATTGAGATGTCCTTCAAGATGGCTGAGCTCGATCGGTTTCCGGGTCATAGGATGGAGGACAGAGGAACGAGGAGACGAGGAGGGATATTGAGAAGCACCCTATGTTTCCCCAATTCCGACTCGGTTTGAGAGTGCCAATTTCACCGCCACGTCAGCAGTTGCGCATCACCTCTGTTTTTTCCCTCCCTTCCGCGAAGAACCTAAAAAGGTTCTACCGAGATTTGAACTCGGATCGCTGGATTCAAAGCCCAGAGTGCTAACCATTACACCATGGAACCAACACACCCTCCCAGCTGTCTGTCTGAGAGGCAGATAGCGATGAGGCTAGGTGGAATCAGGTAGCCTAAAGGAGGCGGGCGTGGTTCCTCTGCCGAAACCCGAGATTGAACCAGGGACCTTTAGATCTTCAGTCTAACACTCTCCCAACTGAGCTATTTCGGCCAGGTACTTGTGCTGTTTAGCCTGCCAAATGAAGGTCTCACCGAGATTTGAATTCGGATCACTGGATTCAGAGCCCAGAGTGCTAACCCTTACACCATGGAACCTCGGCGTGTGTCAACTTTTCCCATGAGGTGCAGAGATTTAAGTCATTCAGTCCAGAACCGCGATAGCAAGGAGCAAAATAAGCCTTTGCTTTTTAAGCCCATGTTTCCCCAATTCGGACTCGGTTTGAGGGTGCCAATTTCACCGCCACGTCAGCAGTTGCGCATCACCTCTGTTTTTCCCCTCCCTTCCGCAAAGATCCTAAAAAGGTTCCACCGAGATTTGAACTCAGATCGCTGGATTCAAAGCCCAGAGTACTAACCATTACACCATGGAACCAACACACCCTGCTAATTGGCTGTCTGAGAGGTGGAATCAGGTAGACTAAAAGAGGGGGAGGTTGTTCCTCTGCCGAAACCCGGGATTGAACCAGGGACCTTTAGATCTTCAGTCTAACGCTCTCCCAACTGAGCTATTTCGGCCAGGTACTTGTGCGGTTTAGCCAGCATGGATGTCCATGCTGCAAAGATTGCAAAGATGACGATAATAATAGCGGTCGCCGATTGGTCAAAAGTAAGCCACAGGAGCAGAGCCAGGAGAGAAACGCGATTGGTCAAAAGTAAGCCACAGGAGAGAAAGGCGATTGGTCAAAAGTAAGCCACAGGAGAGAAACACGATTGGTCAAAAGTAAGCCACAGGAGAGAACGTGATTGGTCAAAAGTAAGCCACAGCAGAGAAACACGATTGGCTCACGTGGGCTTACTTTGGCTCAATTGGTAGGAAGCAGTAGGCGCAAGCGAGAGGTAGTGGGATCGATGCCTGCATTCTCCAGTGCTGTCCATCCTTTTTACGGCCCCCTTCAAGGGGCACTACCTAGATGAGCTCTTGCGGCTCAGTGCTGCCGAAAAAGTTTTTTCGAACGAGGTACTGCACAGATTCCTGGCAAAAGCAGTTCCCACCGAGATTTGAACTCGGATCGCTAGATTCAGAGCCCAGAGTGCTAACCATTACACCATGGAACCTTGGCGTGTGTCAACTTTTCCCATGAGCAGCAGAGATTTAAGTCATTGAGTCCAGAAGCACGATAGCAAGGATTTAAGTCATTGAGTCCAGAAGCACGATAGCAAGGAGCAAATGAAGCCTTTGCTTTTTAAGCCCATGTTTCCCCAATTCCGACTCGGTTTGAGAGTGCCAATTTCACCGCCACGTCAGCAGTTGCGCATCACCTCTGTTTTTTCCCTCCCTTCCGCAAAGAACCTAAAAAGGTTCCACCGAGATTTGAACTCGGATCGCTGGATTCAAAGCGTAATTTTTTCATTAAATCTACAATTAAAAGGTAGCCAGTGCAAAGTTGCCAGCACAGAGGAAATTCGGCCTGTTTTTTTGTGGTCATTGGAAATCACGCTGCAGCACCTGCACACGTGCTAGGGATCGCGCCTCGTCTTTGTCTTTGAGAGCGATGTACACCTTCTCTCCATCATCGAGGGGAATTAGCTCAAATGGTAGTGCGCTTGCTTAGCATGCGAGAGGTAGCGGGATCGATGCCTGCATTATCCAGTGCTGTCCATCCTTTTTACGCCCCCCTTCAAGGGGCACTACCTAGATGAGCTCTTGCGGCTCAGTGCTGCCGAAAAAGTTTTTTCGAACGAGGTACTGCACACATTCCTGGCAAAAGCAGGTCCCACCGAGATTTGAACTCGGATCGCTGGATTCAAAGCCCAGAGTGCTAACCATTACACCATGGAACCTTGGCGTGTGTCAACTTTTCCCATGAGCATAAGAGATTTAAGTCATTGAGTCCTGAAGCACGATAGCAAGGAGCAAATGAAGCCTTTGCTTTTTAAGCCCATGTTTCCCCAATTCCGACTCGGTTTGAGAGTGTTAATTGTAGATTAAATCTACAATTAAAAGGTAGCCGGTGCAAAGTTTCCAGCACAGAGGAAATGCGGCCTCTTTTTTTGTGGTCATTGGAAATCACGCTGCAGGACCTGCACACCAATAATGAGAAGCTTACTTACAGGAGCCTGGTCTGCAACACTGGACCCAGTTGATGTTGCAGGAGCAGAGGCAGCACTTGGCTGGACAGAAGGTTGTGGAGGAGACTGCAGAGGAGGCTGAGCAGGGCGCAGAGGAGGAGACTGCAGAGGAGGCTGGGCAGGGCGCAGAGGAGGAGACTGCAGAGGAGGCTGGGCAGGGCGCAGAGGAGGAGACTGCAGAGGAGGCTGGGCAGGTTGCAGAGGAGGAGACTGCAGAGGAGGCTGGGCAGGGCGCTGCAGTCCTGTGGTTGGCTGTAGTGAGGATGGTCCTGGTGCAGAGGGACAGGGGTTGAAAGCCTTGCTGGAAAGATGGGAGTTGCTCTTTCCAGTGGACAGGAAGCTCTGCAGGAGACTGGGACACCTGGCCAGGGGTCCACAATGCTGGAGGAGCAGGATAAGGGGCAGGAGCAGGGGCAGTAGCACGAGCCGGGGCAGGAGCAGGGCCTCTCGAGCCTGCAGTGGCTGGAGAAAAAAGAAAAAACTTACCCACTTACAGGGTTTGGCTGGAGACAAAATCTTTTGTGTGTCTCTTTTTAGTGGCAGTAGGTGGAGGAGGAACAGACATAGTGGCAGTGGGCACAGCAGAAGTGAGGACAGATGCAGTGGGCACAGTGGTGGTGGGCACGTGGGCTAGAGCCTGCCTCTTCAGCACGTATGCTTTGAAAAGGGCCATATTGGTGTTAGGCCTGGCCTTTCCCTTCTTCAGGTAGGTGATGAGAGCCTGGGCCTCCTTGCTTGGGTCCTCATACACCTCCTTCATTGACCTACCCTTAAAATCTCCAAACTCCACCATCAGACATCCAGAGTCTCCTGTCCTCTGGGCCTCCTGCAGCATGGCCTGTTTTTTTCTGATACACCTCTACAGCCTCGCCTACCTCCCTGATCTGCGAGGTGTATCTGAGGAACAGGTGTTTGTTGTCCGACAGCGGGTTGTCCCTCTCCTCCTCCCCCAAAATGCTGCTGACCAGATAGCAGGCATACCCCAGTGAGTTCTCCAGCAGCCACAGGAACCTCTGACCCTGGTGTTTCCCAAACTGGATCTTGCAGTGAGCCAGAACCAGGAACTGGTCTCCAGGATTCCCTCCATTCTGCCTCAAAAAGGCAGTGGCCTCAGCCAGGACCTCCTCCTTACACCTGGCCCTCCCTGCCAACACGATCTTCCTCCTATTGGCCTCCTCAGTTGGCTCCATAAGGAGTCGACCCTCAGAGGTTCTTCGTAAAACCGGGTATGCATACATAATCTGAAAGGACACAGGCATAAACAGAACGTTACATAGCTGTCATATTCCAACTGAAAGTATTTTACTACATCATTTGTTTATTATGTAATTAATTATTATAATATTATAATAATTAATGAATATTATTATTATTATTATTATGAGCATAAGCATTATTGTTTTTTATACAACTGTGAATCACTTTGAATTGCCTTGTGTACAAATTGTAAATAGTGTGATGAACTTATTAATAAGAAAATAAATAACACTTCTTGGTACAATCTTGCTGGTATCATGCCATGCTTAAATCGTTTTGTTTTGTTTAGCTTTTGTGGCAGAGATTACTAAGAAACACCAAATATAACATAAAGGCGTTTATGCCAATTCATAATAATATGATCATCAAACAGATCTAAAACTTAAAATGGTATATCAAATCGTTTTGGTATATCTTTTATAACATAGTCGAGAATCATTTGTTGAAACAAAAAAACACTTGTTTTTGCCTATTCATGTCTTTTTAAATATGTATAACATAGTATTTAAAAAGATAACATAAATATGTATACTGGTGTATAACATAGTATAGTATAACATATATGAATTAAACTTTTTTTTTTAAAGGTTTTAGTAAAAATCTTCTTGTGGTCAAAATAATGTAATGAATGACACAAAAAAATACTAAATTAACAACAACAAAAAAATGGTTTAAGGAGGATATAGCTCAATTAGCGGTCGGCTAATTATCTTGACAGTAGTGGCATGTTTTTTACTGTATATCATGGTAAAGTTGCAGGTTCACATGTACAGAAGAAAACGTGTGCTATTACACGCTAGCTAGCTTTATTGGCATGTTTAATTGTCTAAAAACAAACACTGTTTATGAATAAATAATGATCGATTAATAATAGCGGTCGCCGATTGGTCAAAAGTAAGCCACAGGAGCAGGGGGGGGGGGGGGGGGGGTCAGGGGGCAATATGCTCTCTATCGCCCACTAGAGGTGTCCGAAAACCACCTATTCCGTGGCAAGTAGGTAAGGTTCTTTTTATTAAAACCATTATATTCTTGATTGCTAATTGTCTAAAGTGCTCATTTTTACAAAGTCAATGAAGTGTTCGACCCTTTAGCTACAAAGCTTTACATTTCGTTGCTATTTCAGTAACCTAAATTTTATAATAACAAGAAGGTGATTTTTCCTGGCCAGAAAATAGCTTGTTTGGAATTATAAGAAAGAGATAATTTTTGTTGAAAATTGATGTTAATATTACGGCCGTTTGCTGGACAAACAGATTGTTCGATAACTAAATTAATTCCATTTAAGGTTATCTCATATAATCAATCTGTAATAAGACTATTGATATATTAATGACGAACCATAACCCATTATGGTGATCATTCATATATACAATCGATCTATTTTCAGCTTCGATAATTTAACTGTAATGTGCAATATATTAATCATTCATGATTAATTATTAAATTCCCTATATATAATTTGAGCTAATTTAATGTAAGACTCATTGTCGCTACATCTGTGTTGTGAAATAAAATAATATGTCATTTAAAAAAGACTGTTTTGTTTTATTTGTAATTGTTTGTAAAATATTGTTTAAGATTTACATACCTTGAGGAAGTTGTTCCTCAGCTTGCGAGGCTACAGTTGCCATCTCCAGGTCATCTTCCTCCTCAAAAAAATCCGTAGCAGCAGAGTCTGTAAAATAACATAAAACACTAAGCACATGTCACCAACACACTTGTATGCGTTAAGTGATACTCACCACATGTAAAGAGCTGTCTCCGGGCTGCGGACTCAGACGCAGGTGGTACACGTGGTCCTGCAGCTGTTGAACACGTATTTTCGTTAGACATATATACTGCATAATATATACTGTAATGATTTTAAAGCTTGCAAATCACTTACAGGGTTTGGCTGGAGACAAAATCTTTTGTGCCAGCTGTGAAGCAGATAAATGCTTCCCCCGCGCCAACAGGGCCTTCACATTGGTCGCCAGCAGTGGCCTGTTCTTAGTGGCAGTAGGTGGAGGAGGAACAGACACAGTGGCAGTGGGCACAGCAGCAGTGAGGACAGATGCAGTGGGCACAGTGGTGGTGGGCACGTGGGCTGGAGCCTGCCTCTTCAGCACGTATGCTTTGAAAAGGGCCATATTGGTGTTAGGCCTGGCCTTTGCCTTCTTCAGGTAGGTGATGAGAGCCTGGGCCTCCTTGCTTGGGTCCTCATACTCCTCCTTCATTGACCTACCCTTAAAATCCCCAAACTCCACCATCAGACATCCAGAGTCTCCTGTCCTCTCGGCCTCCTGCAGCATGGCCTGTTTTTTCTGATACACCTCCACAGCCTCGCCTACCTCCCTGATCTGCGAGGTGTATCTGAGGAACAGGTGTTTGTTGGCCGACAGCGGGTTGTCCCTCTCCTCCTCCCCCAAAATGCTGCTGACCAGATAGCAGGCATACCCCAGTGAGTTCTCCAGCAGCCACAGGAACCTCTGACCCTGGTGTTTCCCAAACTGGATCTTGCAGTGAGCCAGAACCAGGTACTGGTCTCCAGGATTCCCTCCATTCTGCCTCACAAAGGCAGTGGCCTCAGCCAGGACCTCCTCCTTACACCTGGCCCTATCTGCCAACACGATCTCCCTCCTATTGGCCTCCTCAGTTGGCCCCATAAGGAGTCGACCCTCAGAGGTTCTTCGTAAAACCGGGTATGCATACATAATCTGAAAGGACACAGGCATAAACAGAACGTTACATAGCTGTCATATTCCAACTGAAAGTATTTTACTACAGCATTTGCTTTTCATGTAATAAATTATTATAATATTATAATAATTAATGATTATTATTATTATGAGCATAAGCATTATTGTTTTTTAGACAACTGTGAATCACTTTGAATTGCCTTGTGTACAAATTGTAAATAGTGTGATGAACTTATTAATAAGAAAATAAATAACACTTCTTGGTACAATCTTGCTGGTATCATGCCCTGCTTAAATCGTTTTGTTTTGTTTAGCTTTTGTGGCAGAGATTACTAAGAAACACCAAATATAACATAAAGGCGTTTATGACAATTCATAATAATATGATCATCAAACAGATCTAAAACTTAAAATGGTATATCAAATCGTTTTGGTATATCTTTTATAACGTAGTTGAGAATCATTTGTTGAAACAAAAAAACACTTGTTTTTGCCTATTCATGTCTTTTTAAATATGTATAACATAGTATTTAAAAAGATAACATAAATATGTATACTGGTGTATAACATAGTATAGTATAACATATATGAATTAAACTTTTTTTTAAAGGTTTTAGTAAAATATCTTCTTGTGCTCAAAATAATGTAATGAATGACAAAAATGAGGATGGAGGAATCGAATGAAAGCTTTTTTATACATTGGAATACTTGATCACTCGAGCGTCACTTCATAGCGTCATCAGCAGCGCTCAAAGGATCTGCCCTCATGTTGTTGCAGTTTGTTTATTTAAGAAATTCATAATAAATAATAATAAAGCAAGATACCCTGTTGAAATATGTGTAATGTGTGGTTTATATAAACTGCAAAGGTAAAGTATACTTTAAAACAGATTGTGACCGATGTGAAGGGCGAGGAGAATGTATACGTGCATCACGTTTAGTCAATAAAACACTTCCGCATAGGATACAACTGTGTATCCTCGCTCATGACTCCTCTGAAAGCCTCCTCACTCCTCGAGGTGCAATTAGAGAATTGAGATGTCCTTCAAGATGGCTGAGCTCGATCGGTTTCCGGGTCATAGGATGGAGGACAGAGGAACGAGGAGACGAGGAGGGATATTGAGAAGCACCCTATGTTTCCCCAATTCCGACTCGGTTTGAGAGTGCCAATTTCACCGCCACGTCAGCAGTTGCGCATCACCTCTGTTTTTTCCCTCCCTTCCGCGAAGAACCTAAAAAGGTTCTACCGAGATTTGAACTCGGATCGCTGGATTCAAAGCCCAGAGTGCTAACCATTACACCATGGAACCAACACACCCTCCCAGCTGTTTGTCTGAGAGGGAGATAGCGATGAGGCTAGGTGGAATCAGGTAGCCTAAAGGAGGCGGGCGTGGTTCCTCTGCCGAAACCCGAGATTGAACCAGGGACCTTTAGATCTTCAGTCTAACACTCTCCCAACTGAGCTATTTCGGCCAGGTACTTGTGCTGTTTAGCCTGGCAAATGAAGGTCCCACCGAGATTTGAATTCGGATCACTGGATTCAGAGCCCAGAGTGCTAACCCTTACACCATGGAACCTCGGCGTGTGTCAACTTTTCCCATGAGGTACAGAGATTTAAGTCATTCAGTCCAGAACCCCGATAGCAAGGAGCGAAAGAAGCCTTTGCTTTTTAAGCCCATGTTTCCCCAATTCCGACTCGGTTTAAGAGTGCCAATTTCACCGCCACGTCAGCAGTTGCGCATCACCTCTGTTTTTCCCCTCCCTTCCGCAAAGATCCTAAAAAGGTTCCACCGAGATTTGAACTCGGATCGCTGGATTCAAAGCCCAGAGTGCTAACCATTACACCATGGAACCAACACACCCTGCTAACTGGCTGTCTGAGAGGTGGAATCAGGTAGACTAAAAGAGGGGGAGGTTGTTCCTCTGCCGGAACCCGGGATTGAACCAGGGACCTTTAGATCTTCAGTCTAACGCTCTCCCAACTGAGCTATTTCGGCCAGGTACTTGTGCGGTTTGGCCAGCATGGATGTATGGGAGACCGCCCGTCATTTTCGAGAAGAGCAGAGCGAAGGTCCCAGAGAGAAAATGATTGGCCCGTACGGGGATCGAACTCGCAGCCTTGGCGTTATTAGCACCACGCTCTAACCAACTGAGCTAACCAGCCTCTCTCTGGCACATTTTATCCCCAATTGCTCAGAAATATCCTGGTTGCCCTAATAAGGCTGAAGAGATTAAAAGCAAAGCTGAATAATGGGCTCGTCCGGGATTTGAACCCGGGACCTCTCGCACCCTAAGCGAGAATCATACCCCTAGACCAACGAGCCGAAACATACATCCTCCCTGCTGCTGTCGGGCCGAAAACATTTCAGCTTCCATGGCTTAAAGCGCAATTTTTTGATTAAATCAACAATTAAAAGGTAGCCAGTGCAAAGTTTCCAGCACAGAGGAAATGCTGCCTCTTTTTTTGTGGTCATTGGAAATCACGCTGCAGGACCTGCACACAAATAATGAGAAGCTTACTTACAGGAGCCTGGTCTGCAACACTGGACCCAGTTGATGTTGCAGGAGCAGAGGCAGCACTTGGCTGGACAGAAGGCTGTGGAGGAGACTGCAGAGGAGGCTGAGCAGGGCGCAGAGGAGGAGACTGCAGAGGAGGCTGGGCAGGGCGCAGAGGAGGAGACTGCAGAGGAGGCTGGGCAGGGCGCAGAGGAGGAGACTGCAGAGGAGGCTGGGCAGGGTGCAGAGGAGGAGACTGCAGAGGAGGCTGGGCAGGGCGCTGTTTGTTGTCCGACAGCGGGTTGTCCCTCTCCTCCTCCCCCAAAATGCTGCTGACCAGATAGCAGGCATACCCCAGTGAGTTCTCCAGCAGCCACAGGAACCTCTGACCCTGGTGTTTCCCAAACTGGATCTTGCAGTGAGCCAGAACCAGGAACTGGTCTCCAGGATTCCCTTTTTAAGCCCATGTTTCCCCAATTCCGACTCGGTTTGAGAGTGCCAATTTCACCGCCATGTCAGCAGTTGCGCATCACCTCTGTTTTTCCCCTCCCTTCCGCAAAGATCCTAAAAAGGTTCCACCGAGATTTGAACTCGGATCGCTGGATTCAAAGCCCAGAGTGCTAACCATTACACCATGGAACCAACACACCCTGCTAACTGGCTGTCTGAGAGGTGGAATCAGGTAGACTAAAAGAGGGGGAGGTTGTTCCTCTGCCGAAACCCGGGATTGAACCAGGGACCTTTAGATCTTCAGTCTAACGCTCTCCCAACTGAGCTATTTCGGCCAGGTACTTGTGCGGTTTGGCCAGCATGGATGTATGGGAGACCGCCCGTCATTTTCGAGAAGAGCAGAGCGAAGGTCCCAGAGAGAAAATGATTGGCCCGTACGGGGATCGAACCCGCAGCCTTGGCGTTATTAGCACCACGCTCTAACCAACTGAGCTAACCAGCCTCTCTCTGGCACATTTTATCCCCAATTGCTCAGAAATATCCTGGTTGCCCTAATAAGGCTGAAGAGATTAAAAGCAAAGCTGAATAATGGGCTCGTCCGGGATTTGAACCCGGGACCTCTCGCACCCTAAGCGAGAATCATACCCCTAGACCAACGAGCCGAAACATACATCCTCCCTGCTGCTGTCGGGCCGAAAACATTTCAGCTTCCATGGCTTAAAGCGCAATTTTTTGATTAAATCAACAATTAAAAGGTAGCCAGTGCAAAGTTTCCAGCACAGAGGAAATGCTGCCTCTTTTTTTGTGGTCATTGGAAATCACGCTGCAGGACCTGCACACAAATAATGAGAAGCTTACTTACAGGAGCCTGGTCTGCAACACTGGACCCAGTTGATGTTGCAGGAGCAGAGGCAGCACTTGGCTGGACAGAAGGCTGTGGAGGAGACTGCAGAGGAGGCTGAGCAGGGCGCAGAGGAGGAGACTGCAGAGGAGGCTGGGCAGGGCGCAGAGGAGGAGACTGCAGAGGAGGCTGGGCAGGGCGCAGAGGAGGAGACTGCAGAGGAGGCTGGGCAGGGTGCAGAGGAGGAGACTGCAGAGGAGGCTGGGCAGGGCGCTGCAGTCCTGTGGGTGGCTGTAGTGAGGATGGTCCTGGTGCAGAGGGACAGGGGTTGAAAGCCTTGCTGGAAAGATGGGAGTTGCTCTTTCCAGTGGACAGGAAGCTCTGCAGGCGACTGGGACACCTGGCCAGGGGTCCACAATGCTGGAGGAGCAGGATAAGGGGCAGGAGCAGGGGCAGTAGCACGAGCCGGGGCAGGAGCAGGGCCTCTCGAGCCTGCAGTGGCTGGAGAAAAAAGAAAAAACTTACCCACTTACAGGGTTTGGCTGGAGACAAAATCTTTTGTGTGTCTCTTTTTAGTGGCAGTAGGTGGAGGAGGAACAGACATAGTGGCAGTGGGCACAGCAGAAGTGAGGACAGATGCAGTGGGCACAGTGGTGGTGGGCACGTGGGCTAGAGCCTGCCTCTTCAGCACGTATGCTTTGAAAAGGGCCATATTGGTGTTAGGCCTGGCCTTTCCCTTCTTCAGGTAGGTGATGAGAGCCTGGGCCTCCTTGCTTGGGTCCTCATACACCTCCTTCATTGACCTACCCTTAAAATCCCCAAACTCCACCATCAGACATCCAGAGTCTCCTGTCCTCTGGGCCTCCTGCAGCATGGCCTGTTTTTTTCTGATACACCTCTACAGCCTCGCCTACCTCCCTGATCTGCGAGGTGTATCTGAGGAACAGGTGTTTGTTGTCCGACAGCGGGTTGTCCCTCTCCTCCTCCCCCAAAATGCTGCTGACCAGATAGCAGGCATACCCCAGTGAGTTCTCCAGCAGCCACAGGAACCTCTGACCCTGGTGTTTCCCAAACTGGATCTTGCAGTGAGCCAGAACCAGGAACTGGTCTCCAGGATTCCCTCCATTCTGCCTCAAAAAGGCAGTGGCCTCAGCCAGGACCTCCTCCTTACACCTGGCCCTCCCTGCCAACACGATCTTCCTCCTATTGGCCTCCTCAGTTGGCCCCATAAGGAGTCGACCCTCAGAGGTACTTCGTAAAACCGGGTATGCATACATAATCTGAAAGGACACAGGCATAAACAGAACGTTACATAGCTGTCATATTCCAACTGAAAGTATTTTACTACATCATTTGTTTTTTATGTAATTAATTATTATAATATTATAATAATTAATGAATATTATTATTATTATTATGAGCATAAGCATTATTGTTTTTTATACAACTGTGAATCACTTTGAATTGCCTTGTGTACAAATTGTAAATAGTGTGATGAACTTATTAATAAGAAAATAAATAACACTTCTTGGTACAATCTTGCTGGTATCATGCCATGCTTAAATCGTTTTGTTTTGTTTAGCTTTTGTGGCAGAGATTACTAAGAAAAACCAAATATAACATAATGGCGTTTATGCCAATTCATAATAATATGATCATCAAACAGATCTAAAACTTAAAATGGTATATCAAATCGTTTTGGTATATCTTTTATAACATAGTTGAGAATAATTTGTTGAAACAAAAAAACACTTGTTTTTGCCTATTCATGTCTTTTTAAATATGTATAACATAGAATTTAAAAAGATAACATAAATATGTATACTGGTGTATAACATAGTATAGTATAACATATATGAATTAAACTTTTTTTTAAAGGTTTAAGTAAAATATCTTCTTGTGCTCAAAATAATGTAATGAATGACAAAAATGAGGATGGAGGAATCGAATGAAAGCTTTTTTATACATTGGAATACTTGATCACTCGAGCGTCACTTCATAGCGTCATCAGCAGCGCTCAAAGGATCTGCCCTCATGTTGTTGCAGTTTTTTTATTTAAGAAATTCATAATAAATAATAATAAAGCAAGATACCCTGTTGAAATATGTGTAATGTGTGGTTTATATAAACTGCAAAGGTAAAGTATACTTTAAAACAGATTGTGACCGATGTGAAGGGGGAGGAGAATGTATACGTGCGTCACGTTTAGTCAATAAAACACTTCCGCATAGGATACAACTGTGTATCCTCGCTCATGACTCCTCTGAAAGCCTCCTCACTCCTCGAGGTGCAATTAGAGAATTGAGATGTCCTTCAAGATGGCTGAGCTCGATCGGTTTCCGGGTCATAGGATGGAGGACAGAGGAACGAGGAGACGAGGAGGGATATTGAGAAGCACCCTATGTTTCCCCAATTCCGACTCGGTTTGAGAGTGCCAATTTCACCGCCACGTCAGCAGTTGCGCATCACCTCTGTTTTTTCCCACCCTTCCGCGAAGAACCTAAAAAGGTTCTACCGAGATTTGAACTCGGATCGCTGGATTAAAAGCCCAGAGTGCTAACCATTACACCATGGAACAAACACACCCTCCCAGCTGTCTGTCTGAGAGGCAGATAGCGATGAGGCTAGGTGGAATCAGGTAGCCTAAAGGAGGCAGGCGTGGTTCCTCTGCCGAAACCCGAGATTGAACCAGGGACCTTTAGATCTTCAGTCTAACACTCTCCCAACTGAGCTATTTCGGCCAGGTACTTGTGCTGTTTAGCCTGCCAAATGAAGGTCTCACCGAGATTTGAATTCGGATCACTGGATTCAGAGCCCAGAGTGCTAACCCTTACACCATGGAACCTCGGCGTGTGTCAACTTTTCCCATGAGGTGCAGAGATTTAAGTCATTCAGTCCAGAACCGCGATAGCAAGGAGCAAAATAAGCCTTTGCTTTTTAAGCCCATGTTTCCCCAATTCCGACTCGGTTTGAGGGTGCCAATTTCACCGCCACGTCAGCAGTTGCGCATCACCTCTGTTTTTCCCCTCCCTTCCCCAAAGATCCTAAAAAGGTTCCACCGAGATTTGAACTCGGATCGCTGGATTCAAAGCCCAGAGTGCTAACCATTACACCATGGAACCAACACACCCTGCTAACTGGCTGTCTGAGAGGTGGAATCAGGTAGACTAAAAGAGGGGGAGGTTGTTCCACTGCCGAAACCCGGGATTGAACCAGGGACCTTTAGATCTTCAGTCTAACGCTCTCCCAACTGAGCTATTTCGGCCAGGTACTTGTGCAGTTTAGCCAGCATGGATGTATGGGAGACCGCCTGTCATTTTCGAGAAGAGCAGAGCGAAGGTCCCAGAGAGAAAATGATTGGCCCGTACGGGGATCGAACCCGCAGCCTTGGAGTTATTAGCGCCACGCTCTAACCAACTGAGCTAACCGGCCTCTCTCTGGCACATTTTATCCCCAATTGCTCAGAAATATCCTGGTTGCCCTAATAAGGCTGAAGAGATTAAAAGCAAAGCCGAAAAATGGGCTCGTCCGGGATTTGAACCCTGGACCTCTCGCACCCTAAGCGAGAATCATACCCCTAGACCAACGAGCCGAAACATACATCCTCCCTGCTGCTGTCGGGCCGAAAAGATTTAAGCTTCCATGGCTTAAAGCGCAATTTTTTGATTAAATCAACAATTAAAAGGTATTCAGTGCAAAGTTTCCAGCACAGAGGAAATGCGGCCTCTTTTTTTGTGGTCATTGGAAATCAAGCTGCAGGACCTGCACACGAATAATGAGAAGCTTACTTACAGGAGCCTGGTCTGCAACACTGGACCCAGTTGATGTTGCAGGAGCAGAGGCAGCACTTGGCTCGACAGAAGGCTGTGGAGGAGACTGCAGAGGAGGCTGAGCAGGGCGCAGAGGAGGAGACTGCAGAGGAGGCTGGGCAGGGCGCAGAGGAGGAGACTGCAGAGGAGGCTGGGCAGGGCGCAGAGGAGGAGACTGTAGAGGAGGCTGGGCAGGGTGCAGAGGAGGAGACTGCAGAGGAGGCTGGGCAGGGCGCTGCAGTCCTGTGGGTGGCTGTAGTGAGGATGGTCCTGGTGCAGAGGGACAGGGGTTGAAAGCCTTGCTGGAAAGGTGGGAGTTGCTCTTTCCAGTGGACAGGAAGCTCTGCAGGCGACTGGGACACCTGGCCAGGGGTCCACAATGCTGGAGGAGCAGGATAAGGGGCAGGAGCAGGGGCAGTAGCACGAGCCGGGGCAGGAGCAGGGCCTCTCGAGCCTGCAGTGCCTGGAGAAAAAAGAAAAAACTTACCCACTTACAGGGTTTGGCTGGAGACAAAATCTTTTGTGTGTCTCTTTTTAGTGGCAGTAGGTTGAGGAGGAACAGACACAGTGGCAGTGGGCACAGCAGAAGTGAGGACAGATGCAGTGGGCACAGTGGTGGTGGGCACGTGGGCTAGAGCCTGCCTCTTCAGCACGTATGCTTTGAAAAGGGCCATATTGGTGTTAGGCCTGGCCTTTGCCTTCTTCAGGTAGGTGATGAGAGCCTGGGCCTCCTTGCTTGGGTCCTCATACACCTCCTTCATTGACCTACCCTTAAAATCCCCAAACTCCACCATCAGACATCCAGAGTCTCCGGTCCTCTGGGCCTCCTGCAGCATGGCCTGTTTTTTTTCTGATACACCTCTACAGCCTCGCCTACCTCCCTGATCTGCGAGGTGTATCTGAGGAACAGGTGTTTGTTGTCCGACAGCGGGTTGTCCCTCTCCTCCTCCCCCAAAATGCTGCTGACCAGATAGCAGGCATACCCCAGTGAGTTCTCCAGCAGCCACAGGAACCTCTGACCCTGGTGTTTCCCAAACTGGATCTTGCAGTGAGCCAGAACCAGGAACTGGTCTCCAGGATTCCCTCCATTCTGCCTCAAAAAGGCAGTGGCCTCAGCCAGGACCTCCTCCTTACACCTGGCCCTCCCTGCCAACACGATCTTCCTCCTATTGGCCTCCTCAGTTGGCCCCATAAGGAGTCGACCCTCAGAGGTTCTTCGTAAAACCGGGTATGCATACATAATCTGAAAGGACACAGGCATAAACAGAACGTTACATAGCTGTCATATTCCAACTGAAAGTATTTTACTACATCATTTGTTTTTTATGTAATTAATTATTATAATATTATAATAATTAATGAATATTATTATTATTATTATTATGAGCATAAGCATTATTGTTTTTTATACAACTGTGAATCACTTTGAATTGCCTTGTGTACAAATTGTAAATAGTGTGATGAACTTATTAATAAGAAAATAAATAACACTTCTTGGTACAATCTTGCTGGTATCATGCCATGCTTAAATCGTTTTGTTTTGTTTAGCTTTTGTGGCAGAGATTACTAAGAAACACCAAATATAACATAAAGGCGTTTATGCCAATTCATAATAATATGATCATCAAACAGATCTAAAACTTAAAATGGTATATCAAATCGTTTTGGTATATCTTTTATAACATAGTCGAGAATCATTTGTTGAAACAAAAAAACACTTGTTTTTGCCTATTCATGTCTTTTTAAATATGTATAACATAGTATTTAAAAAGATAACATAAATATGTATACTGGTGTATAACATAGTATAGTATAACATATATGAATTAAACTTTTTTTTTTAAAGGTTTTAGTAAAAATCTTCTTGTGGTCAAAATAATGTAATGAATGACACAAAAAAATACTAAATTAACAACAACAAAAAAATGGTTTAAGGAGGATATAGCTCAATTAGCGGTCGGCTAATTATCTTGACAGTAGTGGCATGTTTTTTACTGTATATCATGGTAAAGTTGCAGGTTCACATGTACAGAAGAAAACGTGTGCTATTACACGCTAGCTAGCTTTATTGGCATGTTTAATTGTCTAAAAACAAACACTGTTTATGAATAAATAATGATCGATTATACAGTCGTGAAGAATAGACTTACCTGTTGCAAAGATTGCAAAGATGACGATAATAATAGCGGTCGCCGATTGGTCAAAAGTAAGCCACAGGAGCAGAGCCAGGAGAGAAACGCGATTGGTCAAAAGTAAGCCACAGGAGAGAAAGGCGATTGGTCAAAAGTAAGCCACAGGAGAGAAACACGATTGGTCAAAAGTAAGCCACAGGAGAGAACGTGATTGGTCAAAAGTAAGCCACAGCAGAGAAACACGATTGGCTCACGTGGGCTTACTTTGGCTCAATTGGTAGGAAGCAGTAGGCGCAAGCGAGAGGTAGTGGGATCGATGCCTGCATTCTCCAGTGCTGTCCATCCTTTTTACGCCCCCCTTCAAGGGGCACTACCTAGATGAGCTCTTGCGGCTCATTGCTGCCGAAAAAGTTTTTTCGAAACGAGGTACTGCACAGATTCCTGGCAAAAGCAGTTCCCACCGAGATTTGAACTTGGATCGCTAGATTCAGAGCCCAGAGTGCTAACCATTACACCATGGAACCTTGGCGTGTGTCAACTTTTCCCATGAGCAGCAGAGATTTAAGTCATTGAGTTCAGAAGCACGATAGCAAGGATTTAAGTCATTGAGTCCAGAAGCACGATAGCAAGGAGCAAATGAAGCCTTTGCTTTTTAAGCCCATGTTTCCCCAATTCCGACTCGGTTTGAGAGTGCCAATTTCACCGCCACGTCAGCAGTTGCGCATCACCTCTGTTTTTTCCCTCCCTTCCGCAAAGAACCTAAAAAGGTTCCACCGAGATTTGAACTCGGATCGCTGGATTCAAAGCGCAATTTTTTCATTAAATCTACAATTAAAAGGTAGCCAGTGCAAAGTTGCCAGCACAGAGGAAATTCGGCCTGTTTTTTTGTGGTCATTGGAAATCACGCTGCAGCACCTGCACACGTGCTAGGGATCGCGCCTCGCTCAATATACTCAAATGGTAGAGCGCTTGCTTAGCATACGAGAGGTAGCGGGATCGATGCCTGCATTCTCCAGTGCTGTCCATCCTTTTTACGCCCCCCTTCAAGGGGCACTACCTAGATGAGCTCTTGCGGCTCAGTGCTGCCGAAAAAGTTTTTTCGAACGGGGTACTGCACACATTCCTGGCAAAAGCAGGTCCCACCGAGATTTGAACTCGGATCGCTGGATTCAAAGCCCAGAGTGCTAACCATTACACCATGGAACCTTGGCGTGTGTCAACTTTTCCCATGAGCAGCAGAGATTTAAGTCATTGAGTCCTGAAGCACGATAGCAAGGAGCAAATGAAGCCTTTGCTTTTTAAGCCCATGTTTCCCAAATTCCGACTCGGTTTGAGAGTGTCAATTTCACTGCCATGTCACCAGTTGCGCATCACCTCTGTTTTTTCCCTCCCTTCCGCAAAGAACCTAAAAAGGTTCCACCGAGATTTGAACTCGGATTGCTGGATTCAAAGCCCAGAGTGCAAACCATTACACCATGGAACCAACACACTCTGCTAGATGGCTGTTTGAGAGGCAGATAGCGATGAGGCTAGGTGGAATCAGGTAGACTAAAAGTGGCAGACATGGTTCCTCTGCCGAAACCCGGGATTGAACCAGGGACCTTTAAATCTTCACTCTAACACTCTCCCAACTGAGCTATTTCGGCCAGGTACTTGTATGGTTTAGCCAGCAGGGATCTCTGGGAGACCGCCCGTCATTTTCGAGAAGAGCAGAGCGAAGGTCCCAGAGAGAAAATGAGTGGCCCGTACGGGGACCGAACCCGCGACCTTGGCGTTATTAGCACCACGCTCTAACCAACTGAGCTAACCGGCCTCTCTCTGGCACATTTTATCCCCAATTTCTCAGAAATATCCTGGTTGCCCTAATCAGGCTGAAGAGATTAAAAGCAAAGCCTAATAATGGGCTCGTCCGGGATTTGAACCCGGGACCTCTCGCACCCTAAGCGAGAATCATACCCCTAGACCAACGAGCCGAAACGTACATCCTGGTTACTGCTGCTAGGACGGAAACATTTCAGCTTCCATGGCTTAAAGCGCAATTTTTTGATTAAATCTATAATTAAAAGGTAGCCGGTGCAAAGTTTCAAGCACAGAGGAAATGCGGCCTCTTTTTTTGTGGTCATTGGAAATCACGCTGCAGGACCTGCACACGAATAATGAGAAGCTTACTTACAGGAGCCTGGTCTGCAACACTGGACCCAGTTGATGTTGCAGGAGCAGAGGCAGCACTTGGCTGGACAGAAGGCTGTGGAGGAGACTGCAGAGGAGGCTGAGCAGGGCGCAGAGGAGGAGACTGCAGAGGAGGCTGGGCAGGGTGCAGAGGAGGAGACTGCAGAGGAGGCTGGGCAGGGCGCAGAGGAGGAGACTGCAGAGGAGGCTGGGCAGGGCGCTGCAGTCCTGTGGGTGGCTGTAGTGAGGATGGTCCTGGTGCAGAGGGACAGGGGTTGAAGGCCTTGCTGGAAAGATGGGAGTTGCTCTTTCCAGTGGACAGGAAGCTCTGCAGGTGACTGGGACACCTGGCCAGGGGTCCACAATGCTGGAGGAGCAGGATAAGGGGCAGGAGCAGGGGCAGTAGCACGAGCCGGGGCAGGAGCAGGGCCTCTCGAGCCTGCAGTGGCTGGAGAAAAAAGAAAAAAACTTACCCACTTACAGGGTTTGGCTGGAGACAAAATCTTTTGTGCCAGCTGTGAAGCAGATAAATGCTTCCCCCGCGCCAACAGGGCCTTCACATTGGTCGCCAGCAGTGGCCTGTTCTTAGTGGCAGTAGGTGGAGGAGGAACAGACACAGTGGCAGTGGGCACAGCAGCAGTGAGGAATCGACCCTCAGTGGTTCTTCGTAAAACCGGGTATGCATACATAATCTGAAAGGACACAGGCATAAACAGAACGTTACATAGCTGTCATATTCCAACTGAAAGTATTTTACTACATCATTTGTTTTTTATGTAATGAATTATTATAATTAATTGTAAATAGTGTGATGAACTTATTAATAAGAAAACAAATAACACTTCTTGGTACAATCTTGCTGGTATCATGCCATGCTTAAATCGTTTTGTTTTGTTTAGCTTTTGTGGCAGAGATTACTAAGAAACACCAAATATAACATAAAGGCGTTTATGCCAATTCATAATAATATGATCATCAAACAGATCTAAAACTTAAAATGGTATATCAAATCGTTTTGGTATATCTTTTATAACATAGTTGAGAATCATTTGTTGAAACAAAAAAACACTTGTTTTTGCCTATTCATGTCTTTTTAAATATGTATAACATAGTATTTAAAAAGATAACATAAATATGTATACTGGTGTATAACATAGTATAGTATAACATATATGAATTAAACTTTTTTTTAAAGGTTTTAGTAAAAATCTTCTTGTGGTCAAAATAATGTAATGAATGACACAAAAAAATACTAAATTAACAACAACAAAAAAATGGTTTAAGGAGGATATAGCTTAATTAGCGGTCGGCTAATTATCTTGACAGTAGTGGCATGTTTTTTACTGTATATCATGGTAAAGTTGCAGGTTCACATGTACAGAAGAAAACGTGTGCTATTACACGCTAGCTAGCTTTATTGGCATGTTTAATTGTCTAAAAACAAACACTGTTTATGAATAAATAATGATCGATTAATAATAGCGGTCGCCGATTGGTCAAAAGTAAGCCACAGGAGCAGGGGGGGGGGGGGGGGCTTTTGGGTCAGGGGGCAATATGCTCTCTATCGCCCACTAGAGGTGTCCGAAAACCACCTATTCCGTGGCAAGTAGGTAAGGTTCTTTTTATTAAAACCATTATATTCTTGATTGCTAATTGTCTAAAGTGCTCATTTTTACAAAGTCAATGAAGTGTTCGACCCTTTAGCTACAAAGCTTTACATTTCGTTGCTATTTCAGTAACCTAAATTTTATAATAACAAGAAGGTGATTTTTCCTGGCCAGAAAATAGCTTGTTTGGAATTATAAGAAAGAGATAATTTTTGTTGAAAATTGATGTTAATATTACGGCCGTTTGCTGGACAAACAGATTGTTCGATAACTAAATTAATTCCATTTAAGGTTATCTCATATAATCAATCTGTAATAAGACTATTGATATATTAATGACGAACCATAACCCATTATGGTGATCATTCATATATACAATCGATCTATTTTCAGCTTCGATAATTTAACTGTAATGTGCAATATATTAATCATCATGATTAATTATTAAATTCCCTATATATAATTTGAGCTAATTTAATGTAAGACTCATTGTCGCTACATCTGTGTTGTGAAATAAAATAATATGTCATTTAAAAAAGACTGTTTTGTTTTATTTGTAGTTGTTTGTAAAATATTGTTTAAGATTTACATACCTTGAGGAAGTTGTTCCTCAGCTTGCGAGGCTACAGTTGCCATCTCCAGGTCATCTTCCTCCTCAAAAAAATCCGTAGCAGCAGAGTCTGTAAAATAACATAAAACACTAAGCACATGTCACCAACACACTTGTATGCGTTAAGTGATACTCACCACATGTAAAGAGCTGTCTCCGGGCTGCGGACTCAGACGCAGGTGGTACACGTGGTCCTGCAGCTGTTGAACACGTATTTTCGTTAGACATATATACTGCATAATATATACTGTAATGATTTTAAAGCTTGCAAATCACTTACAGGGTTTGGCTGGAGACAAAATCTTTTGTGCCAGCTGTGAAGCAGATAAATGCTTCCCCCGCGCCAACAGGGCCTTCACATTGGTCGCCAGCAGTGGCCTGTTCTTAGTGGCAGTAGGTGGAGGAGGAACAGACACAGTGGCAGTGGGCACAGCAGCAGTGAGGACAGATGCAGTGGGCACAGTGGTGGTGGGCACGTGGGCTGGAGCCTGCCTCTTCAGCACGTATGCTTTGAAAAGGGCCATATTGGTGTTAGGCCTGGCCTTTGCCTTCTTCAGGTAGGTGATGAGAGCCTGGGCCTCCTTGCTTGGGTCCTCATATACCTCCTTCATTGACCTACCCTTAAAATCCCCAAACTCCACCATCAGACATCCAGAGTCTCCTGTCCTCTCGGCCTCCTGCAGCATGGCCTGTTTTTTCTGATACACCTCCACAGCCTCGCCTACCTCCCTGATCTGCGAGGTGTATCTGAGGAACAGGTGTTTGTTGGCCGACAGCGGGTTGTCCCTCTCCTCCTCCCCCAAAATGCTGCTGACCAGATAGCAGGCATACCCCAGTGAGTTCTCCAGCAGCCACAGGAACCTCTGACCCTGGTGTTTCCCAAACTGGATCTTGCAGTGAGCCAGAACCAGGTACTGGTCTCCAGGATTCCCTCCATTCTGCCTCACAAAGCCAGTGGCCTCAGCCAGGACCTCCTCCTTACACCTGGCCCTATCTGCCAACACGATCTCCCTCCTATTGGCCTCCTCAGTTGGCCCCATAAGGAGTCGACCCTCAGAGGTTCTTCGTAAAACCGGGTATGCATACATAATCTGAAAGGACACAGGCATAAACAGAACGTTACATAGCTGTCATATTCCAACTGAAAGTATTTTACTACAGCATTTGCTTTTTATGTAATAAATTATTATAATATTATAATAATTAATGATTATTATTATTATGAGCATAAGCATTATTGTTTTTTATACAACTGTGAATCACTTTGAATTGCCTTGTGTACAAATTGTAAATAGTGTGATGAACTTATTAATAAGAAAATAAATAACACTTCTTGGTACAATCTTGCTGGTATCATGCCCTGCTTAAATCGTTTTGTTTTGTTTAGCTTTTGTGGCAGAGATTACTAAGAAACACCAAATATAACATAAAGGCGTTTATGACAATTCATAATAATATGATCATCAAACAGATCTAAAACTTAAAATGGTATATCAAATCGTTTTGGTATATCTTTTATAACGTAGTTGAGAATCATTTGTTGAAACAAAAAAACACTTGTTTTTGCCTATTCATGTCTTTTTAAATATGTATAACATAGTATTTAAAAAGATAACATAAATATGTATACTGGTGTATAACATAGTATAGTATAACATATATGAATTAAACTTTTTTTTAAAGGTTTTAGTAAAATATCTTCTTGTGCTCAAAATAATGTAATGAATGACAAAAATGAGGATGGAGGAATCGAATGAAAGCTTTTTTATACATTGGAATACTTGATCACTCGAGCGTCACTTCATAGCGTCATCAGCAGCGCTCAAAGGATCTGCCCTCATGTTGTTGCAGTTTGTTTATTTAAGAAATTCATAATAAATAATAATAAAGCAAGATACCCTGTTGAAATATGTGTAATGTGTGGTTTATATAAACTGCAAAGGTAAAGTATACTTTAAAACAGATTGTGACCGATGTGAAGGGGGAGGAGAATGTATACGTGCGTCACGTTTAGTCAATAAAACACTTCCGCATAGGATACAACTGTGTATCCTCGCTCATGACTCCTCTGAAAGCCTCCTCACTCCTCGAGGTGCAATTAGGGCAGTGTTTCCCAAACTTTTTTCAGTCGAGGCACCCTTTGAAAATTTAAAAAAAATTGTGGCACCCTACACTAGTGTTGTCACGAAACTACTTTGATACTATACCTTGAAATGTATTGATTTTCAATACCACAGGGAATAACTGCCGTATATAGGCCTACTGTCATATAGATATTTTTTAATATTATCAATTTTTTTGTCCATCCATTTAAAGTCTAGGAAATCATTAATTTCTTCTGCAGAGATGACTTTACATGATGACATATTTAATTAAGGCTTTTATTCATAATTCAGCAAAACATTGCTCAATTACCATTGCAAATCTCACCTAAATGTTTGCTCACTCAGTGTAGGCCTATTTGTGTTTTTATATTGGGATAATTTTGTTATAATTGCACAAGATAGCTTGTTTTTAATATATTTTATAATGTAATAATTTCACAGTTAATCTCCAAATTAATGTATAAACAACATAAAGACAGTATATTTTAAATAATTGTTTAATGGCATCTTTTTTATGAATGAAGCCCAGTATCACTGATACCAATACTGCTACTGATGTCAGGAAATACACAGAAATTGAATAAAGTTATCAAACACTTTACAGTCTTCACTGCATAAATAATAAATTAAATATAGATGAATCCTTATTAAAGCTACAAGCGTTCTTTAGTCAAGAGCAGTGAGTAATTTTCTCTGTTACCTGTTCTTTGATTCTGTCGTCACTGCTGCACTTGTTTATCTCACACGCGTCCCATCTTCTCACAACTCTAATTTAAGATTTTAACTAATTTAAGACTGCTCTCATGAGGATACTCAACAAAACGGACATTTTGTCATAACTGTGTGTTATTATTCGTTCAAGCACGAAAGAGAAGTCGATTCTGGCACGCGATGCGCGTCGTCCTGTGTCAGCAGGACATTCACAGACAGCGCGTTCTCTTTTGTCTTTTCGCGGTTGCATGGTTTAAAAGCATTTGCATGAATAAGAACGTGATTATATAATGTAAGGCTAGCCAAAGGATGACAGAAAAAACGGATGCTGCGTTAATTGTGTTTAAATCTTTTTTAACGCGTAAAACTGAAAAACATTAATCGCACGCGTTACCGTTGACAGCAGTACGGACATAACCGATGTGTTTGTGAATATGCGGCAAGACGGACGTTGTGACAATGGTTCGTGTGTATTTGACCGTAAGCGCAACAAGCCATGAAAAAGAGGCAGCTTTATGTGTGGACGCTGGGAATGAAGCACGAGAATGAAATCATGAGGAACCCCCGCAATTCAACGAACGCGGAAAACTTATGAGTTGCATTTTTTATTATAAATTTGTGTGCATTATTTGTTGTTATTAGACGATGCGAGAATGATGATACATTTATTATTATTTTTTTTACACATTTTAGCAATTTAAAAATGTTTAATGGAGTTTTTACACGGCACCCCTGCTCTCGCCAGAAGGCACCCAAGGGTGCCGCGGCACCCCGTTTGGGAAACGCTGAATTAGAGAATTGAGATGTCCTTCAAGATGGCTGAGCTCGATCGGTTTCCGGGTCATAGGATGGAGGACAGAGGAACGAGGAGACGAGGAGGGATATTGAGAAGCACCCTATGTTTCCCCAATTCCGACTCGGTTTGAGAGTGCCAATTTCACCGCCACGTCAGCAGTTGCGCATCACCTCTGTTTTTTCCCTCCCTTCCGCGAAGAACCTAAAAAGGTTCTACCGAGATTTGAACTCGGATCGCTGGATTCAAAGCCCAGAGTGCTAACCATTACACCATGGAACCAACACACCCTCCCAGCTGTCTGTCTGAGAGGCAGATAGCGATGAGGCTAGGTGGAATCAGGTAGCCTAAAGGAGGCGGGCGTGGTTCCTCTGCCGAAACCCGAGATTGAATCAGAGACCTTTAGATCTTCAGTCTAACACTCTCCCAACTGAGCTATTTTGACCAGGTACTTGTGCTGTTTAGCCTGGCAAATGAAGGTCTCACCGAGATTTGAATTCGGATCACTGGATTCAGAGCCCAGAGTGCTAACCCTTACACAATGGAACCTCGGCGTGTGTCAACTTTTCCCATGAGGTGCAGAGATTTAAGTCATTCAGTCCAGAACCGCGATAGCAAGGAGCAAAATAAGCCTTTGCTTTTTAAGCCCATGTTTCCCCAATTCCGACTCGGTTTGAGAGTGCCAATTTCACCGCCACGTCAGCAGTTGCGCATCACCTCTGTTTTTCCCCTCCCTTCCGCAAAGATCCTAAAAAGGTTCCACCGAGATTTGAACTCGGATCGCTGGATTCAAAGCCCAGAGTGCTAACCATTACACCATGGAACCAACACACCCTGCTAACTGGCTGTCTGAGAGGTGGAATCAGGTAGACTAAAAGAGGGGGAGGTTGTTCCTCTGCCGAAACCCGGGATTGAACCAGGGACCTTTAGATCTTCAGTCTAACGCTCTCCCAACTGAGCTATTTCGGCCAGGTACTTGTGCGGTTTGGCCAGCATGCATGTATGGGAGACCGCCCGTCATTTTCGAGAAGAGCAGAGCGAAGGTCCCAGAGAGAAAATGATTGGCCCGTACGGGGATCGAACGCGCAGACTTGGCGTTATTAGCGCCACGCTCTAACCAACTGAGCTAACCAGCCTCTCTCTGGCACATTTTATCCCCAATTGCTCAGAAATATCCTGGTTGCCCTAATAAGGCTGAAGAGATTAAAAGCAAAGCCGAATAATGGGCTCGTCCGGGATTTGAACGCGGGACCTCTCGCACCCTAAGCGAGAATCATACCCCTAGACCAACGAGCCGAAACATACATCCTCCCTGCTGCTGTCGGGCCGAAAACATTTCAGCTTCCATGGCTTAAAGCGCAATTTTTTGATTAAATCAACAATTAAAAGGTAGCCAGTGCAAAGTTTCCAGCACAGAGGAAATGCGGCCTCTTTTTTTGTGGTCATTGGAAATCACGCTGCAGGACCTGCACACGAATAATGAGAAGCTTACTTACAGGAGCCTGGTCTGCAACACTGGACCCAGTTGATGTTGCAGGAGCAGAGGCAGCACTTGGCTGGACAGAAGGCTGTGGAGGAGACTGCAGAGGAGGCTGAGCAGGGCGCAGAGGAGGAGACTGCAGAGGAGGCTGCGCAGGGCGCAGAGGAGGAGACTGCAGAGGAGGCTGGGTAGGGCGCAGAGGAGGAGACTGCAGAGGAGGCTGGGCAGGGTGCAGAGGAGGAGACTGCAGAGGAGGCTGGGCAGGGCGCTGCAGTCCTGTGGGTGGCTGTAGTGAGGATGGTCCTGGTGCAGAGGGACAGGGGTTGAAAGCCTTGCTGGAAAGATGGGAGTTGCTCTTTCCAGTGGACAGGAAGCTCTGCAGGCGACTGGGACACCTGGCCAGGGGTCCACAATGCTGGAGGAGCAGGATAAGGGGCAGGAGCAGGGGCAGTAGCACGAGCCGGGGCAGGAGCAGGGCCTCTCGAGCCTGCAGTGGCTGGAGAAAAAAGAAAAAACTTACCCACTTACAGGGTTTGGCTGGAGACAAAATCTTTTGTGTGTCTCTTTTTAGTGGCAGTAGGTGGAGGAGGAACAGACATAGTGGCAGTGGGCACAGCAGAAGTGAGGACAGATGCAGTGGGCACAGTGGTGGTGGGCACGTGGGCTAGAGCCTGCCTCTTCAGCACGTATGCTTTGAAAAGGGCCATATTGGTGTTAGGCCTGGCCTTTCCCTTCTTCAGGTAGGTGATGAGAGCCTGGGCCTCCTTGCTTGGGTCCTCATACACCTCCTTCATTTACCTACCCTTAAAATCCCCAAACTCCACCATCAGACATCCAGAGTCTCCTGTCCTCTGGGCCTCCTGCAGCATGGCCTGTTTTTTTCTGATACACCTCTACAGCCTCGTCTACCTCCCTGATCTGCGAGGTGTATCTGAGGAACAGGTGTTTGTTGTCCGACAGCGGGTTGTCCCTCTCCTCCTCCACCAAAATGCTGCTGACCAGATAGCAGGCATACCCCAGTGAGTTCTCCAGCAGCCACAGGAACCTCTGACCCTGGTGTTTCCCAAACTGGATCTTGCAGTGAGCCAGAACCAGGAACTGGTCTCCAGGATTCCCTCCATTCTGCCTCAAAAAGGCAGTGGCCTCAGCCAGGACCTCCTCCTTACACCTGGCCCTCCCTGCCAACACGATCTTCCTCCTATTGGCCTCCTCAGTTGGCCCCATAAGGAGTCAACCCTCAGAGGTTCTTCGTAAAACCGGGTATGCATACATAATCTGAAAGGACACAGGCATAAACAGAACGTTACATAGCTGTCATATTCCAACTGAAAGTATTTTACTACATCATTTGTTTTTTATGTAATTAATTATTATAATATTATAATAATTAATGAATATTATTATTATTATTATTATGAGCATAAGCATTATTGTTTTTTATACAACTGTGAATCACTTTGAATTGCCTTGTGTACAAATTGTAAATAGTGTGATGAACTTATTAATAAGAAAATAAATAACACTTCTTGGTACAATCTTGCTGGTATCATGCCATGCTTAAATCGTTTTGTTTTGTTTAGCTTTTGTGGCAGAGATTACTAAGAAAACCCAAATATAACATAAAGGCGTTTATGCCAATTCATAATAATATGATCATCAAACAGATCTAAAACTTAAAATGGTATATCAAATCGTTTTGGTTTTTCTTTTATAACATAGTTGAGAATCATTTGTTGAAACAAAAAAACACTTGTTTTTGCCTATTCATGTCTTTTTAAATATGTATAACATAGAATTTAAAAAGATAACATAAATATGTATACTGGTGTATAACATAGTATAGTATAACATATATGAATTAAACTTTTTTTTAAAGGTTTTAGTAAAATATCTTCTTGTGCTCAAAATAATGTAATGAATGACAAAAATGAGGATGGAGGAATCGAATGAAAGCTTTTTTATACATTGGAATACTTGATCACTCGAGCGTCACTTCATAGCGTCATCAGCAGCGCTCAAAGGATCTGCCCTCATGTTGTTGCAGTTTGTTTATTTAAGAAATTCATAATAAATAATAATAAAGCAAGATACCCTGTTGAAATATGTGTAATGTGTGGTTTATATAAACTGCAAAGGTAAAGTATACTTTAAAACAGATTGTGACCGATGTGAAGGGCGAGGAGAATGTATACGTGCGTCACGTTTAGTCAATAAAACACTTCCGCATAGGATACAACTGTGTATCCTCGCTCATGACTCCTCTGAAAGCCTCCTCACTCCTCGAGGTGCAATTAGAGAATTGAGATGTCCTTCAAGATGGCTGAGCTCGATCGGTTTCCGGGTCATAGGATGGAGGACAGAGGAACGAGGAGACGAGGAGGGATATTGAGAAGCACCCTATGTTTCCCCAATTCCGACTCGGTTTGAGAGTGCCAATTTCACCGCCACGTCAGCAGTTGCGCATCACCTCTGTTTTTTCCCTCCCTTCCGCGAAGAACCTAAAAAGGTTCTACCGAGATTTGAACTCGGATCGCTGGATTCAAAGCCCAGAGTGCTAACCATTACACCATGGAACCAACACACCCTCCCAGCTGTCTGTCTGAGAGGCAGATAGCGATGAGGCTAGGTGGAATCAGGTAGCCTAAAGGAGGCGGGCGTGGTTCCTCTGCCGAAACCCGAGATTGAATCAGAGACCTTTAGATCTTCAGTCTAACACTCTCCCAACTGAGCTATTTCGACCAGGTACTTGTGCTGTTTAGCCTGGCAAATGAAGGTCTCACCGAGATTTGAATTCGGATCACTGGATTCAGAGCCCAGAGTGCTAACCCTTACACAATGGAACCTCGGCGTGTGTCAACTTTTCCCATGAGGTGCAGAGATTTAAGTCATTCAGTCCAGAACCGCGATAGCAAGGAGCAAAATAAGCCTTTGCTTTTTAAGCCCATGTTTCCCCAATTCCGACTCGGTTTGAGAGTGCCAATTTCACCGCCACGTCAGCAGTTGCGCATCACCTCTGTTTTTCCCCTCCCTTCCGCAAAGATCCTAAAAAGGTTCCACCGAGATTTGAACTCGGATCGCTGGATTCAAAGCCCAGAGTGCTAACCATTACACCATGGAACCAACACACCCTGCTAACTGGCTGTCTGAGAGGTGGAATCAGGTAGACTAAAAGAGGGGGAGGTTGTTCCTCTGCCGAAACCCGGGATTGAACCAGGGACCTTTAGATCTTCAGTCTAACGCTCTCCCAACTGAGCTATTTCGGCCAGGTACTTGTGCAGTTTGGCCAGCATGCATGTATGGGAGACCGCCCGTCATTTTCGAGAAGAGCAGAGCGAAGGTCCCAGAGAGAAAATGATTGGCCCGTACGGGGATCGAACGCGCAGACTTGGCGTTATTAGCGCCACGCTCTAACCAACTGAGCTAACCAGCCTCTCTCTGGCACATTTTATCCCCAATTGCTCAGAAATATCCTGGTTGCCCTAATAAGGCTGAAGAGATTAAAAGCAAAGCCGAATAATGGGCTCGTCCGGGATTTGAACCCGGGACCTCTCGCACCCTAAGCGAGAATCATACCCCTAGACCAACGAGCCGAAACATACATCCTCCCTGCTGCTGTCGGGCCGAAAACATTTCAGCTTCCATGGCTTAAAGCGCAATTTTTTGATTAAATCAACAATTAAAAGGTAGCCAGTGCAAAGTTTCCAGCACAGAGGAAATGCGGCCTCTTTTTTTGTGGTCATTGGAAATCACGCTGCAGGACCTGCACACGAATAATGAGAAGCTTACTTACAGGAGCCTGGTCTGCAACACTGGACCCAGTTGATGTTGCAGGAGCAGAGGCAGCACTTGGCTGGACAGAAGGCTGTGGAGGAGACTGCAGAGGAGGCTGAGCAGGGCGCAGAGGAGGAGACTGCAGAGGAGGCTGGGCAGGGCGCAGAGGAAGAGACTGCAGAGGAGGCTGGGCAGGGCGCAGAGGAGGAGACTGCAGAGGAGGCTGGGCAGGGTGCAGAGGAGGAGACTGCAGAGGAGGCTGGGCAGGGCGCTGCAGTCCTGTGGGTGGCTGTAGTGAGGATGGTCCTGGTGCAGAGGGACAGGGGTTGAAAGCCTTGCTGGAAAGATGGGAGTTGCTCTTTCCAGTGGACAGGAAGCTCTGCAGGCGACTGGGACACCTGGCCAGGGGTCCACAATGCTGGAGGAGCAGGATAAGGGGCAGGAGCAGGGGCAGTAGCACGAGCCGGGGCAGGAGCAGGGCCTCTCGAGCCTGCAGTGGCTGGAGAAAAAAGAAAAAACTTACCCACTTACAGGGTTTGGCTGGAGACAAAATCTTTTGTGTGTCTCTTTTTAGTGGCAGTAGGTGGAGGAGGAACAGACATAGTGGCAGTGGGCACAGCAGAAGTGAGGACAGATGCAGTGGGCACAGTGGTGGTGGGCACGTGGGCTAGAGCCTGCCTCTTCAGCACGTATGCTTTGAAAAGGGCCATATTGGTGTTAGGCCTGGCCTTTCCCTTCTTCAGGTAGGTGATGAGAGCCTGGGCCTCCTTGCTTGGGTCCTCATACACCTCCTTCATTTACCTACCCTTAAAATCCCCAAACTCCACCATCAGACATCCAGAGTCTCCTGTCCTCTGGGCCTCCTGCAGCATGGCCTGTTTTTTTCTGATACACCTCTACAGCCTCGTCTACCTCCCTGATCTGCGAGGTGTATCTGAGGAACAGGTGTTTGTTGTCCGACAGCGGGTTGTCCCTCTCCTCCTCCACCAAAATGCTGCTGACCAGATAGCAGGCATACCCCAGTGAGTTCTCCAGCAGCCACAGGAACCTCTGACCCTGGTGTTTCCCAAACTGGATCTTGCAGTGAGCCAGAACCAGGAACTGGTCTCCAGGATTCCCTCCATTCTGCCTCAAAAAGGCAGTGGCCTCAGCCAGGACCTCCTCCTTACACCTGGCCCTCCCTGCCAACACGATCTTCCTCCTATTGGCCTCCTCAGTTGGCCCCATAAGGAGTCAACCCTCAGAGGTTCTTCGTAAAACCGGGTATGCATACATAATCTGAAAGGACACAGGCATAAACAGAACGTTACATAGCTGTCATATTCCAACTGAAAGTATTTTACTACATCATTTGTTTTTTATGTAATTAATTATTATAATATTATAATAATTAATGAATATTATTATTATTATTATGAGCATAAGCATTATTGTTTTTTATACAACTGTGAATCACTTTGAATTGCCTTGTGTACAAATTGTAAATAGTGTGATGAACTTATTAATAAGAAAATAAATAACACTTCTTGGTACAATCTTGCTGGTATCATGCCATGCTTAAATCGTTTTGTTTTGTTTAGCTTTTGTGGCAGAGATTACTAAGAAAACCCAAATATAACATAAAGGCGTTTATGCCAATTCATAATAATATGATCATCAAACAGATCTAAAACTTAAAATGGTATATCAAATCGTTTTGGTTTTTCTTTTATAACATAGTTGAGAATCATTTGTTGAAACAAAAAAACACTTGTTTTTGCCTATTCATGTCTTTTTAAATATGTATAACATAGAATTTAAAAAGATAACATAAATATGTATACTGGTGTATAACATAGTATAGTATAACATATATGAATTAAACTTTTTTTTAAAGGTTTTAGTAAAATATCTTCTTGTGCTCAAAATAATGTAATGAATGACAAAAATGAGGATGGAGGAATCGAATGAAAGCTTTTTTATACATTGGAATACTTGATCACTCGAGCGTCACTTCATAGCGTCATCAGCAGCGCTCAAAGGATCTGCCCTCATGTTGTTGCAGTTTGTTTATTTAAGAAATTCATAATAAATAATAATAAAGCAAGATACCCTGTTGAAATATGTGTAATGTGTGGTTTATATAAACTGCAAAGGTAAAGTATACTTTAAAACAGATTGTGACCGATGTGAAGGGCGAGGAGAATGTATACGTGCGTCACGTTTAGTCAATAAAACACTTCCGCATAGGATACAACTGTGTATCCTCGCTCATGACTCCTCTGAAAGCCTCCTCACTCCTCGAGGTGCAATTAGAGAATTGAGATGTCCTTCAAGATGGCTGAGCTCGATCGGTTTCCGGGTCATAGGATGGAGGACAGAGGAACGAGGAGACGAGGAGGGATATTGAGAAGCACCCTATGTTTCCCCAATTCCGACTCGGTTTGAGAGTGCCAATTTCACCGCCACGTCAGCAGTTGCGCATCACCTCTGTTTTTTCCCTCCCTTCCGCGAAGAACCTAAAAAGGTTCTACCGAGATTTGAACTCGGATCGCTGGATTCAAAGCCCAGAGTGCTAACCATTACACCATGGAACCAACACACCCTCCCATCTGTCTGTCTGAGAGGCAGATAGCGATGAGGCTAGGTGGAATCAGGTAGCCTAAAGGAGGCGGGCGTGGTTCCTCTGCCGAAACCCGAGATTGAATCAGAGACCTTTAGATCTTCAGTCTAACACTCTCCCAACTGAGCTATTTCGACCAGGTACTTGTGCTGTTTAGCCTGGCAAATGAAGGTCTCACCGAGATTTGAATTCGGATCACTGGATTCAGAGCCCAGAGTGCTAACCCTTACACAATGGAACCTCGGCGTGTGTCAACTTTTCCCATGAGGTGCAGAGATTTAAGTCATTCAGTCCAGAACCGCGATAGCAAGGAGCAAAATAAGCCTTTGCTTTTTAAGCCCATGTTTCCCCAATTCCGACTCGGTTTGAGAGTGCCAATTTCACCGCCACGTCAGCAGTTGCGCATCACCTCTGTTTTTCCCCTCCCTTCCGCAAAGATCCTAAAAAGGTTCCACCGAGATTTGAACTCGGATCGCTGGATTCAAAGCCCAGAGTGCTAACCATTACACCATGGAACCAACACACCCTGCTAACTGGCTGTCTGAGAGGTGGAATCAGGTAGACTAAAAGAGGGGGAGGTTGTTCCTCTGCCGAAACCCGGGATTGAACCAGGGACCTTTAGATCTTCAGTCTAACGCTCTCCCAACTGAGCTATTTCGGCCAGGTACTTGTGCGGTTTGGCCAGCATGCATGTATGGGAGACCGCCCGTCATTTTCGAGAAGAGCAGAGCGAAGGTCCCAGAGAGAAAATGATTGGCCCGTACGGGGATCGAACGCGCAGACTTGGCGTTATTAGCGCCACGCTCTAACCAACTGAGCTAACCAGCCTCTCTCTGGCACATTTTATCCCCAATTGCTCAGAAATATCCTGGTTGCCCTAATAAGGCTGAAGAGATTAAAAGCAAAGCCGAATAATGGGCTCGTCCGGGATTTGAACCCGGGACCTCTCGCACCCTAAGCGAGAATCATACCCCTAGACCAACGAGCCGAAACATACATCCTCCCTGCTGCTGTCGGGCCGAAAACATTTCAGCTTCCATGGCTTAAAGCGCAATTTTTTGATTAAATCAACAATTAAAAGGTAGCCAGTGCAAAGTTTCCAGCACAGAGGAAATGCGGCCTCTTTTTTTGTGGTCATTGGAAATCACGCTGCAGGACCTGCACACGAATAATGAGAAGCTTACTTACAGGAGCCTGGTCTGCAACACTGGACCCAGTTGATGTTGCAGGAGCAGAGGCAGCACTTGGCTGGACAGAAGGCTGTGGAGGAGACTGCAGAGGAGGCTGAGCAGGGCGCAGAGGAGGAGACTGCAGAGGAGGCTGGGCAGGGCGCAGAGGAGGAGACTGCAGAGGAGGCTGGGCAGGGCGCAGAGGAGGAGACTGCAGAGGAGGCTGGGCAGGGTGCAGAGGAGGAGACTGCAGAGGAGGCTGGGCAGGGCGCTGCAGTCCTGTGGGTGGCTGTAGTGAGGATGGTCCTGGTGCAGAGGGACAGGGGTTGAAAGCCTTGCTGGAAAGATGGGAGTTGCTCTTTCCAGTGGACAGGAAGCTCTGCAGGCGACTGGGACACCTGGCCAGGGGTCCACAATGCTGGAGGAGCAGGATAAGGGGCAGGAGCAGGGGCAGTAGCACGAGCCGGGGCAGGAGCAGGGCCTCTCGAGCCTGCAGTGGCTGGAGAAAAAAGAAAAAACTTACCCACTTACAGGGTTTGGCTGGAGACAAAATCTTTTGTGTGTCTCTTTTTAGTGGCAGTAGGTGGAGGAGGAACAGACATAGTGGCAGTGGGCACAGCAGAAGTGAGGACAGATGCAGTGGGCACAGTGGTGGTGGGCACGTGGGCTAGAGCCTGCCTCTTCAGCACGTATGCTTTGAAAAGGGCCATATTGGTGTTAGGCCTGGCCTTTCCCTTCTTCAGGTAGGTGATGAGAGCCTGGGCCTCCTTGCTTGGGTCCTCATACACCTCCTTCATTTACCTACCCTTAAAATCCCCAAACTCCACCATCAGACATCCAGAGTCTCCTGTCCTCTGGGCCTCCTGCAGCATGGCCTGTTTTTTTCTGATACACCTCTACAGCCTCGTCTACCTCCCTGATCTGCGAGGTGTATCTGAGGAACAGGTGTTTGTTGTCCGACAGCGGGTTGTCCCTCTCCTCCTCCACCAAAATGCTGCTGACCAGATAGCAGGCATACCCCAGTGAGTTCTCCAGCAGCCACAGGAACCTCTGACCCTGGTGTTTCCCAAACTGGATCTTGCAGTGAGCCAGAACCAGGAACTGGTCTCCAGGATTCCCTCCATTCTGCCTCAAAAAGGCAGTGGCCTCAGCCAGGACCTCCTCCTTACACCTGGCCCTCCCTGCCAACACGATCTTCCTCCTATTGGCCTCCTCAGTTGGCCCCATAAGGAGTCAACCCTCAGAGGTTCTTCGTAAAACCGGGTATGCATACATAATCTGAAAGGACACAGGCATAAACAGAACGTTACATAGCTGTCATATTCCAACTGAAAGTATTTTACTACATCATTTGTTTTTTATGTAATTAATTATTATAATATTATAATAATTAATGAATATTATTATTATTATTATGAGCATAAGCATTATTGTTTTTTATACAACTGTGAATCACTTTGAATTGCCTTGTGTACAAATTGTAAATAGTGTGATGAACTTATTAATAAGAAAATAAATAACACTTCTTGGTACAATCTTGCTGGTATCATGCCATGCTTAAATCGTTTTGTTTTGTTTAGCTTTTGTGGCAGAGATTACTAAGAAAACCCAAATATAACATAAAGGCGTTTATGCCAATTCATAATAATATGATCATCAAACAGATCTAAAACTTAAAATGGTATATCAAATCGTTTTGGTTTTTCTTTTATAACATAGTTGAGAATCATTTGTTGAAACAAAAAAACACTTGTTTTTGCCTATTCATGTCTTTTTAAATATGTATAACATAGAATTTAAAAAGATAACATAAATATGTATACTGGTGTATAACATAGTATAGTATAACATATATGAATTAAACTTTTTTTTAAAGGTTTTAGTAAAATATCTTCTTGTGCTCAAAATAATGTAATGAATGACAAAAATGAGGATGGAGGAATCGAATGAAAGCTTTTTTATACATTGGAATACTTGATCATTCGAGCGTCACTTCATAGCGTCATCAGCAGCGCTCAAAGGATCTGCCCTCATGTTGTTGCAGTTTGTTTATTTAAGAAATTCATAATAAATAATAAATAAAGCAAGATACCCTGTTGAAATATGTGTAATGTGTGGTTTATATAAACTGCAAAGGTAAAGTATACTTTAAAACAGATTGTGACCGATGTGAAGGGCGAGGAGAATGTATACGTGCGTCACGTTTAGTCAATAAAACACTTCCGCATAGGATACAACTGTGTATCCTCGCTCATGACTCCTCTGAAAGCCTCCTCACTCCTCGAGGTGCAATTAGAGAATTGAGATGTCCTTCAAGATGGCTGAGCTCGATCGGTTTCCGGGTCATAGGATGGAGGACAGAGGAACGAGGAGACGAGGAGGGATATTGAGAAGCACCCTATGTTTCCCCAATTCCGACTCGGTTTGAGAGTGCCAATTTCACCGCCACGTCAGCAGTTGCGCATCACCTCTGTTTTTTCCCTCCCTTCCGCGAAGAACCTAAAAAGGTTCTACCGAGATTTGAACTCGGATCGCTGGATTCAAAGCCCAGAGTGCTAACCATTACACCATGGAACCAACACACCCTCCCAGCTGTCTGTCTGAGAGGCAGATAGCGATGAGGCTAGGTGGAATCAGGTAGCCTAAAGGAGGCGGGCGTGGTTCCTCTGCCGAAACCCGAGATTGAATCAGAGACCTTTAGATCTTCAGTCTAACACTCTCCCAACTGAGCTATTTCGACCAGGTACTTGTGCTGTTTAGCCTGGCAAATGAAGGTCTCACCGAGATTTGAATTCGGATCACTGGATTCAGAGCCCAGAGTGCTAACCCTTACACAATGGAACCTCGGCGTGTGTCAACTTTTCCCATGAGGTGCAGAGATTTAAGTCATTCAGTCCAGAACCGCGATAGCAAGGAGCAAAATAAGCCTTTGCTTTTTAAGCCCATGTTTCCCCAATTCCGACTCGGTTTGAGAGTGCCAATTTCACCGCCACGTCAGCAGTTGCGCATCACCTCTGTTTTTCCCCTCCCTTCCGCAAAGATCCTAAAAAGGTTCCACCGAGATTTGAACTCGGATCGCTGGATTCAAAGCCCAGAGTAATAACCATTACACCATGGAACCAACACACCCTGCTAACTGGCTGTCTGAGAGGTGGAATCAGGTAGACTAAAAGAGGGGGAGGTTGTTCCTCTGCCGAAACCCGGGATTGAACCAGGGACCTTTAGATCTTCAGTCTAACGCTCTCCCAACTGAGCTATTTCGGCCTGGTACTTGTGCGGTTTGGCCAGCATGCATGTATGGGAGACCGCCCGTCATTTTCGAGAAGAGCAGAGCGAAGGTCCCAGAGAGAAAATGATTGGCCCGTACGGGGATCGAACCCGCAGCCTTGGCGTTATTAGCGCCACGCTCTAACCAACTGAGCTAACCAGCCTCTCTCTGGCACATTTTATCCCCAATTGCTCAGAAATATCCTGGTTGCCCTAATAAGGCTGAAGAGATTATAAGCAAAGCCGAATAATGGGCTCGTCCGGGATTTGAACCCGGGACCTCTCGCACCCTAAGCGAGAATCATACCCCTAGAACAACGAGCCGAAACATACATCCTCCCTGCTGCTGTCGGGCCGAAAACATTTCAGCTTCCATGGCTTAAAGCGCAATTTTTTGATTAAATCAACAATTAAAAGGTAGCCAGTGCAAAGTTTCCAGCACAGAGGAAATGCGGCCTCTTTTTTTGTGGTCATTGGAAATCACGCTGCAGGACCTGCACACGAATAATGAGAAGCTTACTTACAGGAGCCTGGTCTGCAACACTGGACCCAGTTGATGTTGCAGGAGCAGAGGCAGCACTTGGCTGGACAGAAGGCTGTGGAGGAGACTGCAGAGGAGGCTGAGCAGGGCGCAGAGGAGGAGACTGCAGAGGAGGCTGGGCAGGGCGCAGAGGAGGAGACTGCAGAGGAGGCTGGGCAGGGCGCAGACGAGGAGACTGCAGAGGAGGCTGGGCAGGGTGCAGAGGAGGAGACTGCAGAGGAGGCTGGGCAGGGCGCTGCAGTCCTGTGGGTGGCTGTAGTGAGGATGGTCCTGGTGCAGAGGGACAGGGGTTGAAAGCCTTGCTGGAAAGGTGGGAGTTGCTCTTTCCAGTGGACAGGAAGCTCTGCAGGCGACTGGGACACCTGGCCAGGGGTCCACAATGCTGGAGGAGCAGGAGCAGGGGCAGTAGCACGAGCCGGGGCAGGAGCAGGGCCTCTCGAGCCTGCAGTGCCTGGAGAAAAAAGAAAAAACTTACCCACTTACAGGGTTTGGCTGGAGACAAAATCTTTTGTGTGTCTCTTTTTAGTGGCAGTAGGTGGAGGAGGAACAGACACAGTGGCAGTGGGCACAGCAGAAGTGAGGACAGATGCAGTGGGCACAGTGGTGGTGGGCACGTGGGCTAGAGCCTGCCTCTTCAGCACGTATGCTTTGAAAAGGGCCATATTGGTGTTAGGCCTGGCCTTTGCCTTCTTCAGGTAGGTGATGAGAGCCTGGGCCTCCTTGCTTGGGTCCTCATACACCTCCTTCATTGACCTACCCTTAAAATCCCCAAACTCCACCATCAGACATCCAGAGTGTCCTGTCCTCTGGGCCTCCTGCAGCATGGCCTGTTTTTTTTCTGATACGCCTCTACAGCCTCGCCTACCTCCCTGATCTGCGAGGTGTATCTGAGGAACAGGTGTTTGTTGTCCGACAGCGGGTTGTCCCTCTCCTCCTCCCCCAAAATGCTGCTGACCAGATAGCAGGCATACCCCAGTGAGTTCTCCAGCAGCCACAGGAACCTCTGACCCTGGTGTTTCCCAAACTGGATCTTGCAGTGAGCCAGAACCAGGAACTGGTCTCCAGGATTCCCTCCATTCTGCCTCAAAAAGGCAGTGGCCTCAGCCAGGACCTCCTCCTTACACCTGGCCCTCCCTGCCAACACGATCTTCCTCCTATTGGCCTCCTCAGTTGGCCCCATAAGGAGTCGACCCTCAGAGGTTCTTCGTAAAACCGGGTATGCATACATAATCTGAAAGGACACAGGCATAAACAGAACGTTACATAGCTGTCATATTCCAACTGAAAGTATTTTACTACATCATTTGTTTTTTATGTAATTAATTATTATAATATTATAATAATTAATGAATATTATTATTATTATTATTATGAGCATAAGCATTATTGTTTTTTATACAACTGTGAATCACTTTGAATTGCCTTGTGTACAAATTGTAAATAGTGTGATGAACTTATTAATAAGAAAATAAATAACACTTCTTGGTACAATCTTGCTGGTATCATGCCATGCTTAAATCATTTTGTTTTGTTTAGCTTTTGTGGCAGAGATTACTAAGAAACACCAAATATAACATAAAGGCGTTTATGCCAATTCATAATAATATGATCATCAAACAGATCTAAAACTTAAAATGGTATATCAAATCGTTTTGGTATATCTTTTATAACATAGTCGAGAATCATTTGTTGAAACAAAAAAACACTTGTTTTTGCCTATTCATGTCTTTTTAAATATGTATAACATAGTATTTAAAAAGATAACATAAATATGTATACTGGTGTATAACATAGTATAGTATAACATATATGAATTAAACTTTTTTTTTAAAGGTTTTAGTAAAAATCTTCTTGTGGTCAAAATAATGTAATGAATGACACAAAAAAATACTAAATTAACAACAACAAAAAAGGGTTTAAGGAGGATATAGCTCAATTAGCGGTCGGCTAATTATCTTGACAGTAGTGGCATGTTTTTTACTGTATATCATGGTAAAGTTGCAGGTTCACATGTACAGAAGAAAACGTGTGCTATTACACGCTAGCTAGCTTTATTGGCATGTTTAATTGTCTAAAAACAAGCACTGTTTATGAATAAATAATGATCGATTATACAGTCGTGAAGAATAGACTTACCTGTTGCAAAGATTGCAAAGATGACGATAATAATAGCGGTCGCCGATTGGTCAAAAGTAAGCCACAGGAGCAGAGCCAGGAGAGAAACGCGATTGGTCAAAAGTAAGCCACAGGAGAGAAAGGCGATTGGTCAAAAGTAAGCCACAGGAGAGAAACACGATTGGTCAAAAGTAAGCCACAGGAGAGAACGTGATTGGTCAAAAGTAAGCCACAGCAGAGAAACACGATTGACTCACGTGGGCTTACTTTGGCTCAATTGGTAGGAAGCAGTAGGCGCAAGCGAGAGGTAGTGGGATCGATGCCTGCATTCTCCAGTGCTGTCCATCCTTTTTATGCCCCCCTTCAAGGGGCACTACCTAGATGAGCTCTTGCGGTTCAGTGCTGCCGAAAAAGTTTTTTCGAACGAGGTACTGCACAGATTCCTGGCAAAAGCAGTTCCCACCGAGATTTGAACTCGGATCGCTAGATTCAGAGCCCAGAGTGCTAACCATTACACCATGGAACCTTGGCGTGTGTCAACTTTTCCCATGAGCAGCAGAGATTTAAGTCATTGAGTCCAGAAGCACGATAGCAAGGATTTAAGTCATTGAGTCCAGAAGCACGATAGCAAGGAGCAAATGAAGCCTTTGCTTTTTAAGCCCATGTTTCCCCAATTCCGACTCGGTTTGAGAGTGCCAATTTCACCGCCACGTCAGCAGTTGCGCATCACCTCTGTTTTTTCCCTCCCTTCCGCAAAGAACCTAAAAAGGTTCCACCGAGATTTGAACTCGGATCGCTGGATTCAAAGCGCAATTTTTTCATTAAATCTACAATTAAAAGGTAGCCAGTGCAAAGTTGCCAGCACAGAGGAAATTCGGCCTGTTTTTTTGTGGTCATTGGAAATCACGCTGCAGCACCTGCACACGTGCTAGGGATCGCGCCTCGTCTTTGTCTTTGAGAGCGATGGACACCTTCTCTCCATCATCGAGGGGAATTAGCTCAAATGGTAGAGCGCTTGCTTAGCATGCGAGAGGTAGCGGGATCGATGCCTGCATTCTCCAGTGCTGTCCATCCTTTTTACGCCCCCCTTCAAGGGGCACTACCTAGATGAGCTCTTGCGGCTCAGTGCTGCCGAAAAAGTTTTTTCGAACGAGGTAATGCACACATTCCTGGCAAAAGCAGCTCCCACCGAGATTTGAACTCGGATCGCTGGATTCAAAGCCCAGAGTGCTAACCATTACACCATGGAACCTTGGCGTGTGTCAACTTTTCCCATGAGCATCAGAGATTTAAGTCATTGAGTCCTGAAGCACGATAGCAAGGAGCAAATGAAGCCTTTGCTTTTTAAGCCCATGTTTCCCCAATTCCGACTCGGTTTGAGAGTGTTAATTGTAGATTAAATCTACAATTAAAAGGTAGCCGGTGCAAAGTTTCCAGCACAGAGGAAATGCGGCCTCTTTTTTTGTGGTCATTGGAAATCACGCTGCAGGACCTGCACACGAATAATGAGAAGCTTACTTACAGGAGCCTGGTCTGCAACACTGGACCCAGTTGATGTTGCAGGAGCAGAGGCAGCACTTGGCTGGACAGAAGGTTGTGGAGGAGACTGCAGAGGAGGCTGAGCAGGGCGCAGAGGAGGAGACTGCGAGGAGGCTGGGCAGGGCGCAGAGGAGGAGACTGCAGAGGAGGCTGGGCAGGGCGCTGCAGTCCTGTGGTTGGCTGTAGTGAGGATGGTCCTGGTGCAGAGGGACAGGGGTTGAAAGCCTTGCTGGAAAGATGGGAGTTGCTCTTTCCAGTGGACAGGAAGCTCTGCAGGAGACTGGGACACCTGGCCAGGGGTCCACAATGCTGGAGGAGCAGGATAAGGGGCAGGAGCAGGGGCAGTAGCACGAGCCGGGGCAGGAGCAGGGCCTCTCGAGCCTGCAGTGGCTGGAGAAAAAAGAAAAAACTTACCCACTTACAGGGTTTGGCTGGAGACAAAATCTTTTGTGTGTCTCTTTTTAGTGGCAGTAGGTGGAGGAGGAACAGACATAGTGGCAGTGGGCACAGCAGAAGTGAGGACAGATGCAGTGGGCACAGTGGTGGTGGGCACGTGGGCTAGAGCCTGCCTCTTCAGCACGTATGCTTTGAAAAGGGCCATATTGGTGTTAGGCCTGGCCTTTCCCTTCTTCAGGTAGGTGATGAGAGCCTGGGCCTCCTTGCTTGGGTCCTCATACACCTCCTTCATTGACCTACCCTTAAAATCCCCAAACTCCACCATCAGACATCCAGAGTCTCCTGTCCTCTGGGCCTCCTGCAGCATGGCCTGTTTTTTTCTGATACACCTCTACAGCCTCGCCTACCTCCCTGATCTGCGAGGTGTATCTGAGGAACAGGTGTTTGTTGTCCGACAGCGGGTTGTCCCTCTCCTCCTCCCCCAAAATGCTGCTGACCAGATAGCAGGCATACCCCAGTGAGTTATCCAGCAGCCACAGGAACCTCTGACCCTGGTGTTTCCCAAACTGGATCTTGCAGTGAGCCAGAACCAGGAACTGGTCTCCAGGATTCCCTCCATTCTGCCTCAAAAAGGCAGTGGCCTCAGCCAGGACCTCCTCCTTACACCTGGCCCTCCCTGCCAACACGATCTTCCTCCTATTGGCCTCCTCAGTTGGCTCCATAAGGAGTCGACCCTCAGAGGTTCTTCGTAAAACCGGGTATGCATACATAATCTGAAAGGACACAGGCATAAACAGAACGTTACATAGCTGTCATATTCCAACTGAAAGTATTTTACTACATCATTTGTTTTTTATGTAATTAATTATTATAATATTATAATAATTAATGAATATTATTATTATTATTATTATGAGCATAAGCATTATTGTTTTTTATACAACTGTGAATCACTTTGAATTGCCTTGTGTACAAATTGTAAATAGTGTGATGAACTTATTAATAAGAAAATAAATAACACTTCTTGGTACAATCTTGCTGGTATCATGCCATGCTTAAATCGTTTTGTTCTGTTTAGCTTTTGTGGCAGAGATTACTAAGAAACACCAAATATAACATAAAGGCGTTTATGCCAATTCATAATAATATGATCATCAAACAGATCTAAAACTTAAAATGGTATATCAAATCGTTTTGGTATATCTTTTATAACATAGTCGAGAATCATTTGTTGAAACAAAAAAACACTTCATGTTCATGTCCATCCTTTTTACGCCCCCCTTCAAGGGGCACTACCTAGATGAGCTCTTGCAGCTCAGTGCTGCCGAAAAAGTTTTTTCGAACGAGGTACTGCACAGATTCCTGGCAAAAGCAGTTCCCACCGAGATTTGAACTCGGATCGCTAGATTCAGAGCCCAGAGTGCTAACCATTACACCATGGAACCTTGGCGTGTGTCAACTTTTCCCATGAGCAGCAGAGATTTAAGTCATTGAGTCCAGAAGCACGATAGCAAGGATTTAAGTCATTGAGTCCAGAAGCACGATAGCAAGGAGCAAATGAAGCCTTTGCTTTTTAAGCCCATGTTTCCCCAATTCCGACTCGGTTTGAGAGTGCCAATTTCACCGCCACGTCAGCAGTTGCGCATCACCTCTGTTTTTTCCCTCCCTTCCGCAAAGAACCTAAAAAGGTTCCACCGAGATTTGAACTCGGATCGCTGGATTCAAAGCGCAATTTTTTCATTAAATCTACAATTAAAAGGTAGCCAGTGCAAAGTTGCCAGCACAGAGGAAATTCGGCCTGTTTTTTTGTGGTCATTGGAAATCACGCTACAGCACCTGCACACGTGCTAGGGATCGCGCCTCGTCTTTGTCTTTGAGAGCGATGGACACCTTCTCTCCATCATCGAGGGGAATTAGCTCAAATGGTAGAGCGCTTGCTTAGCATGCGAGAGGTAGCGGGATCGATGCCTGCATTCTCCAGTGCTGTCCATCCTTTTTACGCCCCCCTTCAAGGGGCACTAACTAGATGAGCTCTTGCGGCTCAGTGCTGCCGAAAAAGTTTTTTCGAACGAGGTACTGCACACATTCCTGGCAAAAGCAGGTCCCACCGAGATTTGAACTCGGATCGCTGGATTCAAAGCCCAGAGTGCTAACCATTACACCATGGAACCTTGGCGTGTGTCAACTTTTCCCATGAGCAGCAAATCATTGAGTCCTGAAGCACGATAGCAAGGAGCAAATGAAGCCTTTGCTTTTTAAGCCCATGTTTCCCCAATTCCGACTCGGTTTGAGAGTGTCAATTTCACTGCCATGTCACCAGTTGCGCATCACCTCTGTTTTTTCCCTCCCTTCTTGCTGCTGCCGGGCCGGAAACATTTCAGCTTCCATGGCTTAAAGCGCAATTTTTTGATTAAATCTACAATTAAAAGATAGCCGGAGCAAAGTTTCCAGCACAGAGGAAATGCGGCCTCTTTTTTGTGGTCATTGGAAATAACGCTGCAGGACCTGCACACGAATAATGAGAAGCTTACTTACAGGAGCCTGGTCTCCAACACTGGACCCAGTTGATGTTGCAGGAGCAGAGGCAGCACTTGGCTGGACAGAAGGCTGTGGAGGAGACTTTAGAGGAGGCTGAGCAGGGCGCAGAGGAGGAGACTGCAGAGGAGGCTGGGCAGGGCGCAGAGGAGGAGACTGCAGAGGAGGCTGGGCAGGGCGCAGAGGAGGAGACTGCAGAGGAGGCTGGGCAGGGCGCAGAGGAGGAGACTGCAGAGGAGGCTGGGCAGGGCGCTGCAGTCCTGTGGGTGGCTGTAGTGAGGATGGTCCTGGTGCAGAGGGACAGGGGTTGAAAGCCTTGCTGGAAAGATGGGAGTTGCTCTTTCCAGTGGACAGGAAGCTCTGCAGGCGACTGGGACACCTGGCCAGGGGTCCACAATGCTGGAGGAGCAGGATAAAAGGCAGGAGCAGGGGCAGTAGCACGAGCCGGGGCAGGAGCAGGGCCTCTCGAGCCTGCAGTGGCTGGAGAAAAAAGAAAAAACTTACCCACTTACAGGGTTTGGCTGGAGACAAAATCTTTTGTGCCAGCTGTGAAGCAAATAAATGCTTCCCCCGCTCCAACAGGGCCTACACATTGGTCGCCAGCAGTGGCCTGTTCTTAGTGGCAGTAGGTGGAGGAGGAACAGACACAGTGGCAGTGGGCACAGCAGCAGTGAGGACAGATGCAGTGGGCACAGTGGTGGTGGGCACGTGGGCTGGAGTAATGTATATAATAATGTAATGAATGACACAAAAAAATACTAAATTAACAACAACAAAAAAATGGTTTAAGGATGATATAGCTTAATTAGCGGTCGGCTAATTATCTTGACAGTAGTGGCATGTTTTTTACTGTATATCATGGTAAAGTTGCAGGTTCACATGTACAGAAGAAAACGTGTGCCATTACACGCTAGCTAGCTTTATTGGCATGTTTAATTGTCTAAAAACAAACACTGTTTATGAATGAATAATGATCGATTATACAGTCGTGAAGAATAGACTTACCTGTTGCAAAGATTGCAAAGATGACGATAATAATAGCGGTCGCCGATTGGTCAAAAGTAAGCCACAGGAGCAGAGCCAGGAGAGAAACGCGATTGGTCAAAAGTAAGCCACAGGAGAGAAAGGCGATTGGTCAAAAGTAAGCCACAGGAGAGAAACACGATTGGTCAAAAGTAAGCCACAGGAGAGAACGCGATTGGTCAAAAGTAAGCCACAGCAGAGAAACACGATTGGCTCACGTGGGCTTACTTTGGGCTTACTTTGGCTCAATCGGTAGGAAGCAGTAGGCGCAAGCGAGAGGTAGTGGGATCGATGCCTGCATTCTCCAGTGCTGTCCATCCTTTTTATGCCCCCCTTCAAGGGGCACTACCTAGATGAGCTCTTGCGGTTCAGTGCTGCCGAAAAAGTTTTTTCGAACGAGGTACTGCACAGATTCCTGGCAAAAGCAGTTCCCACCGAGATTTGAACTCGGATCGCTAGATTCAGAGCCCAGAGTGCTAACCATTACACCATGGAACCTTGGCGTGTGTCAACTTTTCCCATGAGCAGCAGAGATTTAAGTCATTGAGTCCAGAAGCACGATAGCAAGGATTTAAGTCATTGAGTCCAGAAGCACGATAGCAAGGAGCAAATGAAGCCTTTGCTTTTTAAGCCCATGTTTCCCCAATTCCGACTCGGTTTGAGAGTGCCAATTTCACCGCCACGTCAGCAGTTGCGCATCACCTCTGTTTTTTCCCTCCCTTCCGCAAAGAACCTAAAAAGGTTCCACCGAGATTTGAACTCGGATCGCTGGATTCAAAGCGCAATTTTTTCATTAAATCTACAATTAAAAGGTAGCCAGTGCAAAGTTGCCAGCACAGAGGAAATTCGGCCTGTTTTTTTGTGGTCATTGGAAATCACGCTGCAGCACCTGCACACGTGCTAGGGATCGCGCCTCGTCTTTGTCTTTGAGAGCGATGGACACCTTCTCTCCATCATCGAGGGGAATTAGCTCAAATGGTAGAGCGCTTGCTTAGCATGCGAGAGGTAGCGGGATCGATGCCTGCATTCTCCAGTGCTGTCCATCCTTTTTACGCCCCCCTTCAAGGGGCACTACCTAGATGAGCTCTTGCGGCTCAGTGCTGCCGAAAAAGTTTTTTCGAACGAGGTAATGCACACATTCCTGGCAAAAGCAGCTCCCACCGAGATTTGAACTCGGATCGCTGGATTCAAAGCCCAGAGTGCTAACCATTACACCATGGAACCTTGGCGTGTGTCAACTTTTCCCATGAGCATCAGAGATTTAAGTCATTGAGTCCTGAAGCACGATAGCAAGGAGCAAATGAAGCCTTTGCTTTTTAAGCCCATGTTTCCCCAATTCCGACTCGGTTTGAGAGTGTTAATTGTAGATTAAATCTACAATTAAAAGGTAGCCGGTGCAAAGTTTCCAGCACAGAGGAAATGCGGCCTCTTTTTTTGTGGTCATTGGAAATCACGCTGCAGGACCTGCACACGAATAATGAGAAGCTTACTTACAGGAGCCTGGTCTGCAACACTGGACCCAGTTGATGTTGCAGGAGCAGAGGCAGCACTTGGCTGGACAGAAGGTTGTGGAGGAGACTGCAGAGGAGGCTGAGCAGGGCGCAGAGGAGGAGACTGCGAGGAGGCTGGGCAGGGCGCAGAGGAGGAGACTGCAGAGGAGGCTGGGCAGGGCGCTGCAGTCCTGTGGTTGGCTGTAGTGAGGATGGTCCTGGTGCAGAGGGACAGGGGTTGAAAGCCTTGCTGGAAAGATGGGAGTTGCTCTTTCCAGTGGACAGGAAGCTCTGCAGGAGACTGGGACACCTGGCCAGGGGTCCACAATGCTGGAGGAGCAGGATAAGGGGCAGGAGCAGGGGCAGTAGCACGAGCCGGGGCAGGAGCAGGGCCTCTCGAGCCTGCAGTGGCTGGAGAAAAAAGAAAAAACTTACCCACTTACAGGGTTTGGCTGGAGACAAAATCTTTTGTGTGTCTCTTTTTAGTGGCAGTAGGTGGAGGAGGAACAGACATAGTGGCAGTGGGCACAGCAGAAGTGAGGACAGATGCAGTGGGCACAGTGGTGGTGGGCACGTGGGCTAGAGCCTGCCTCTTCAGCACGTATGCTTTGAAAAGGGCCATATTGGTGTTAGGCCTGGCCTTTCCCTTCTTCAGGTAGGTGATGAGAGCCTGGGCCTCCTTGCTTGGGTCCTCATACACCTCCTTCATTGACCTACCCTTAAAATCCCCAAACTCCACCATCAGACATCCAGAGTCTCCTGTCCTCTGGGCCTCCTGCAGCATGGCCTGTTTTTTTCTGATACACCTCTACAGCCTCGCCTACCTCCCTGATCTGCGAGGTGTATCTGAGGAACAGGTGTTTGTTGTCCGACAGCGGGTTGTCCCTCTCCTCCTCCCCCAAAATGCTGCTGACCAGATAGCAGGCATACCCCAGTGAGTTATCCAGCAGCCACAGGAACCTCTGACCCTGGTGTTTCCCAAACTGGATCTTGCAGTGAGCCAGAACCAGGAACTGGTCTCCAGGATTCCCTCCATTCTGCCTCAAAAAGGCAGTGGCCTCAGCCAGGACCTCCTCCTTACACCTGGCCCTCCCTGCCAACACGATCTTCCTCCTATTGGCCTCCTCAGTTGGCTCCATAAGGAGTCGACCCTCAGAGGTTCTTCGTAAAACCGGGTATGCATACATAATCTGAAAGGACACAGGCATAAACAGAACGTTACATAGCTGTCATATTCCAACTGAAAGTATTTTACTACATCATTTGTTTTTTATGTAATTAATTATTATAATATTATAATAATTAATGAATATTATTATTATTATTATTATGAGCATAAGCATTATTGTTTTTTATACAACTGTGAATCACTTTGAATTGCCTTGTGTACAAATTGTAAATAGTGTGATGAACTTATTAATAAGAAAATAAATAACACTTCTTGGTACAATCTTGCTGGTATCATGCCATGCTTAAATCGTTTTGTTCTGTTTAGCTTTTGTGGCAGAGATTACTAAGAAACACCAAATATAACATAAAGGCGTTTATGCCAATTCATAATAATATGATCATCAAACAGATCTAAAACTTAAAATGGTATATCAAATCGTTTTGGTATATCTTTTATAACATAGTCGAGAATCATTTGTTGAAACAAAAAAACACTTCATGTTCATGTCCATCCTTTTTACGCCCCCCTTCAAGGGGCACTACCTAGATGAGCTCTTGCAGCTCAGTGCTGCCGAAAAAGTTTTTTCGAACGAGGTACTGCACAGATTCCTGGCAAAAGCAGTTCCCACCGAGATTTGAACTCGGATCGCTAGATTCAGAGCCCAGAGTGCTAACCATTACACCATGGAACCTTGGCGTGTGTCAACTTTTCCCATGAGCAGCAGAGATTTAAGTCATTGAGTCCAGAAGCACGATAGCAAGGATTTAAGTCATTGAGTCCAGAAGCACGATAGCAAGGAGCAAATGAAGCCTTTGCTTTTTAAGCCCATGTTTCCCCAATTCCGACTCGGTTTGAGAGTGCCAATTTCACCGCCACGTCAGCAGTTGCGCATCACCTCTGTTTTTTCCCTCCCTTCCGCAAAGAACCTAAAAAGGTTCCACCGAGATTTGAACTCGGATCGCTGGATTCAAAGCGCAATTTTTTCATTAAATCTACAATTAAAAGGTAGCCAGTGCAAAGTTGCCAGCACAGAGGAAATTCGGCCTGTTTTTTTGTGGTCATTGGAAATCACGCTACAGCACCTGCACACGTGCTAGGGATCGCGCCTCGTCTTTGTCTTTGAGAGCGATGGACACCTTCTCTCCATCATCGAGGGGAATTAGCTCAAATGGTAGAGCGCTTGCTTAGCATGCGAGAGGTAGCGGGATCGATGCCTGCATTCTCCAGTGCTGTCCATCCTTTTTACGCCCCCCTTCAAGGGGCACTAACTAGATGAGCTCTTGCGGCTCAGTGCTGCCGAAAAAGTTTTTTCGAACGAGGTACTGCACACATTCCTGGCAAAAGCAGGTCCCACCGAGATTTGAACTCGGATCGCTGGATTCAAAGCCCAGAGTGCTAACCATTACACCATGGAACCTTGGCGTGTGTCAACTTTTCCCATGAGCAGCAAATCATTGAGTCCTGAAGCACGATAGCAAGGAGCAAATGAAGCCTTTGCTTTTTAAGCCCATGTTTCCCCAATTCCGACTCGGTTTGAGAGTGTCAATTTCACTGCCATGTCACCAGTTGCGCATCACCTCTGTTTTTTCCCTCCCTTCTTGCTGCTGCCGGGCCGGAAACATTTCAGCTTCCATGGCTTAAAGCGCAATTTTTTGATTAAATCTACAATTAAAAGATAGCCGGAGCAAAGTTTCCAGCACAGAGGAAATGCGGCCTCTTTTTTGTGGTCATTGGAAATAACGCTGCAGGACCTGCACACGAATAATGAGAAGCTTACTTACAGGAGCCTGGTCTCCAACACTGGACCCAGTTGATGTTGCAGGAGCAGAGGCAGCACTTGGCTGGACAGAAGGCTGTGGAGGAGACTTTAGAGGAGGCTGAGCAGGGCGCAGAGGAGGAGACTGCAGAGGAGGCTGGGCAGGGCGCAGAGGAGGAGACTGCAGAGGAGGCTGGGCAGGGCGCAGAGGAGGAGACTGCAGAGGAGGCTGGGCAGGGCGCAGAGGAGGAGACTGCAGAGGAGGCTGGGCAGGGCGCTGCAGTCCTGTGGGTGGCTGTAGTGAGGATGGTCCTGGTGCAGAGGGACAGGGGTTGAAAGCCTTGCTGGAAAGATGGGAGTTGCTCTTTCCAGTGGACAGGAAGCTCTGCAGGCGACTGGGACACCTGGCCAGGGGTCCACAATGCTGGAGGAGCAGGATAAAAGGCAGGAGCAGGGGCAGTAGCACGAGCCGGGGCAGGAGCAGGGCCTCTCGAGCCTGCAGTGGCTGGAGAAAAAAGAAAAAACTTACCCACTTACAGGGTTTGGCTGGAGACAAAATCTTTTGTGCCAGCTGTGAAGCAAATAAATGCTTCCCCCGCTCCAACAGGGCCTACACATTGGTCGCCAGCAGTGGCCTGTTCTTAGTGGCAGTAGGTGGAGGAGGAACAGACACAGTGGCAGTGGGCACAGCAGCAGTGAGGACAGATGCAGTGGGCACAGTGGTGGTGGGCACGTGGGCTGGAGTAATGTATATAATAATGTAATGAATGACACAAAAAAATACTAAATTAACAACAACAAAAAAATGGTTTAAGGATGATATAGCTTAATTAGCGGTCGGCTAATTATCTTGACAGTAGTGGCATGTTTTTTACTGTATATCATGGTAAAGTTGCAGGTTCACATGTACAGAAGAAAACGTGTGCCATTACACGCTAGCTAGCTTTATTGGCATGTTTAATTGTCTAAAAACAAACACTGTTTATGAATGAATAATGATCGATTATACAGTCGTGAAGAATAGACTTACCTGTTGCAAAGATTGCAAAGATGACGATAATAATAGCGGTCGCCGATTGGTCAAAAGTAAGCCACAGGAGCAGAGCCAGGAGAGAAACGCGATTGGTCAAAAGTAAGCCACAGGAGAGAAAGGCGATTGGTCAAAAGTAAGCCACAGGAGAGAAACACGATTGGTCAAAAGTAAGCCACAGGAGAGAACGCGATTGGTCAAAAGTAAGCCACAGCAGAGAAACACGATTGGCTCACGTGGGCTTACTTTGGGCTTACTTTGGCTCAATCGGTAGGAAGCAGTAGGCGCAAGCGAGAGGTAGTGGGATCGATGCCTGCATTCTCCAGTGCTGTCCATCCTTTTTACGCCCCCCTTCAAGGGGCACTACCTAGATGAGCTCTTGCGGCTCAGTGCTGCCGAAAAAGTTTTTTCGAACGAGGTACTGCACACATTCCTGGCAAAAGCAGGTCCCACCGAGATTTGAACTCGGATCGCTGGATTCAGAGCCCAGAGTGCTAACCATTACACCATGGAACCTTGGCGTGTGTCACCTTTTCCCATGAGCAGCAGAGATTTAAGTCATTGAGTCCAAAAGCACGATAGCAAGGAGCAAATGAAGCCTTTGCTTTTTAAGCCCATGTTTCCCCAATTCCGACTCTGTTTGAGATTGCCAATTTCACTGCCACGTCAGCAGTTGCGCATCACCTCTGCTTTTTCCCACCCTTCCGCAAAGAACCTAAAAAGGTTCTACCGAGATTGGAACTTGGATCGCTGGATTCAAAGCCCAGAGTCCTAACCATTACACCATGGAAACAACACTTCCTGATAGCTGGCTGTCTGAGAGCCAGATAGCGATGAGGCTAGGTGGAATCAGGTAGACTAAAAGAGGCGGACGTGGTTCCTCTGCCGAAACCCGGGATATAAATATCCTGGTTGCCCTAATCAGGCTGAAGAGATTACAAGCAAAGCCTAATAATGGGCTCGTCCAGGATTTGAACCCGGGACCTCTCGCACCCTAAGCGAGAATCATACCCCTATACCACTGAGCCGAAACATACATCCTCCACGCTGCTGCCGGGCCGCAAACATTTCAGCTTGCATGGCTTAAAGCGCAATTTTTTGATTAAATCTACAATTAAAAGGTAGCCAGTGCAAAGTTTCCAGCACAGAGGAAATGCGGCCTCTTTTTTTGTGGTCATTGGAAATCACGCTGCAGCAACTGCACACGAATAATGAGAAGCTTACTTACAGGAGCCTGGTCTGCAACACTGGACCCAGTTGATGTTGCAGGAGCAGAGGCAGCACTTGGCTGGATAGAAGGCTGTGGAGGAGACTGCAGAGGAGGCTGAACAGGGCGCAGAGGAGGAGACTGCAGAGGAGGCTGGGCAGGGCGCAGAGGAGGAGACTGCAGAGGAGGCTGGGCAGGGCGCAGAGGAGGAGACTGCAGAGGAGGCTGGGCAGGGCGCAGAGGAGGAGACTGCAGAGGAGGCTGGGCAGGGCGCTGCAGTCCTGTGGGTGGCTGTAGTGAGGATGGTCCTGGTGCAGAGGGACAGGGGTTAAAGGCCTTGCTGGAAAGATGGGAGTTGCTCTTTCCAGTGGACAGGAAGCTCTGCAGGCGACTGGGACAACTGGCCAGGTGTCCAAAATGCTGGAGGAGCAGGATAAGGGGCAGGAGCAGGGGCAGTAGCACGAGCCGGGGTAGGAGCAGGGCCTCTCGAGCCTGCAGTGGCTGGAGCGTAAAAAAACACAACAAAATTATCTTATTGTTTTAGACTTTCACTGCATGACTTTCTCAGCTCTGCTGGACAGCTACTGCGATTACAAGGTTTACTGCAAAGCATGTATGATTAGTAGAGAGATGACATGATGATGAAAAGATGGAAGGAAGCAGTGAAATCATCCTGTTTTTCATCCAAGCACCATTAGAAGAAATACAAGAAGAAAAAAAGATGGGATCAGCCAAGTGTGAAGCGAAGCAGACCAAACACTACAACAGCCACTTATTCCAAGGGGAGTGGGGGAAGTGTGAGATGACAAGAATGAGCTTTAGTCAGTGATTACGATAAAAAATGAAATAAAACCTTTTACATACACCTTTAAATTATCTTTTTTCCTTTGAGGATGTTCACTCAAAGAGTGAATGTAGATTGACACCTGAGAAGTGCCATTCCTCTGTGTTGTGAAATAAAATAATATGTCATTTAAAAAATACTGTTTTGTTTTATTTGTAATTGTTTGTAAAATATTGTTTAAGATTTACATACCTTGAGGAAGTTGTTCCTCAGCTTGCGAAGCTACAGTTGCCTCACTGACTCAGACGCAGGATGTACACGTGGTCCTGCAGCTGTTGAATACGTATTTTCGTTAGACATATATACTGCATAATATATACTGTAAAGATTTTAAAGCTTGCAAATCACTTACAGGGTTTGGCTGGAGACAAAATCTTTTGTGCCAGCTGTGAAGCAAATAAATGCTTCGCCCGCGCCAACAGGGCCTTCACATTGGTCGCCAGCAGTGGCCTGTTCTTAGTGGCAGTAGGTGGAGGAGGAACAGACACAGTGGCAGTGGGCACAGCAGCAGTGAGGACAGATGCAGTGGGCACAGTGGTGGTGGGCACGTGGACTGGAGCCTGCCTCTTCAGCACGTATGCTTTGAAAAGGGCCATATTGGTGTTAGGCCTGGCCTTTGCCTTCTTCAGGTAGGTGATGAGAGTTTGGGCCTCCTTGCTTGGGTCCTCATACACCTCCTTCATTGACCTAGCCTTAAAATCCCCAAACTCCACCATCAGACATCCAGAATCTCCTGTCCTCTGGGCCTCCTGCAGCATGGCCTGTTTTATCTGATACAACTCCACAGCCTCGTTACCTCCCTGATCTGCGAGGTGTATCTGAGGAACAGGTGTTTGTTGGCCGACAGCGGGTTGTCCCTCTCCTCCTCCCCCAAAATGCTGCTGACCAGATAGCAGGCATACCCCAGTGAGTTCTCCAGCAGCCACAGGAACCTCTGACCCTGGTGTTTCCCAAACTGGATCTTGCAGTGAGCCAGAACCAGGAACTGGTCTCCAGGATTCCCTCCATTCTGCCTCACAAAGGCAGTGGCCTCAGCCAGGACCTCCTCCTTACACCTGGCCCTCCCTGCCAACACGAAGGAGTCGACCCTCTGAGGTTCTTCGTAAAACCGGGTATGCATACTTAATCTGAAAGGACACAGGCATAAACAGAACGTTACATAGCTGTCATATTCCAACTGAAAGTATTTTACTACAGCATTTCTTTTTTATGTAATTAATTATTATAATATTATAATAATTAATGATTATTATTATTATGAGCATAAGCATTATTGTTTTTATACAACTGTGAATCACTTTGAATTGCCTTGTGTACAAATTGTAAATAGTGTGATTGTAATGAAGCTTCAGGAGAATGAGGATCCATTTGCAGTTTTATTATAATCGTGGTCGTACAATCAGGGTCAATCACCAGCAAACACAACAGTAGAGATAAGGCAACTCGTAATCCAGAAACAGGCATAAGATCAGGGCAGGCAGCAAACTTACATAAATCAGTCCAGTATAGAATATAGTCCAGGGCAGGCAGCAAAGAATCAAGATGAGAATAGACAGTCCAAAAGTAATCCACGGGAAGACAAAACACGGGAAGAAACGCTCAGAGATGATTACCAGGGTAAATACAAAACTTCGCAAAGAAGGAGAGTCTGAGAGCACCTTAAATAGTCCACTGATGAAGGTCAGGTGCAAGGTAATCAGTGCCAGGTATGTGGGAAATGTAGGTCAAATGGTTTAATATTCAGGAGAGGGTTCCCTCTGGTGGTGAGCAGGAGGAACAGTGGGAGTCTCGTTTGTGACAGAGCCCCCCCCCCCTGCGAGCGTCTCCTGACGCGAAGAGGCGAACAACGCCGGGGTCTTCCTCGAGGTCGAGGGGCCGGTTTTTCCGGGTGCGTCCTATGGAACTCAGTCACGAGTGTGGGGTCGAGTATGTCATCTGCATTAACCCAGGATTGCTCGTCCGGTCCGTACCCCTCCCAATCCACCAGATATTGGAGGAGCCTGCCCCGGCGTCTGGAATCGAGTAGATCTCGAACCTGATATGCCTCCTCGCCGTCCACCAAGATGGGGCCCTGGTCACTGGTCTGCTCCTCCTCCTCCGCTCTCGGACCACCAGCGGGTCTGAGAAGTGATACATGAAAAGTGGGAGAGATACGATAATTAGAGGGTAATGCCAAACGAAAGGAAACTGGTGTAATTTGTTTAACAATTTGGAAGGGACCCACATACCTGGGACCGAGTTTCTTGCAAGGAAGTCTGAGGCGTAGGTCTCGAGTGGATAGCCAGACCCATTGACCTGGAGTATACTCGGGATTGGGGCGACGGTGACGATTGGCCTGCAACTTCTGTCTCCTGACAGCATGTAGCAAGTGGGTGTGAGCCTGATTCCAGATGTCTTCGCTTCTCTGGAGCCAATCGTTGACAGAGGGTACTTCGGTAGGTTCCCCTGACCATGGAAATAGGGGAGGTTGGAAGCCCATTACACATTGGAATGGAGTTAGTCCAGTGGAGGGTTTCTGGAGTGAGTTCTGTGCATACTCAGCCCACATGAGGAATCGGCTCCAATCTGCTTGGTTCTGATGACAATAGGATCTGAGGAACCGGGTGATCTCCTGATTGAGACGTTCTGTTTGACCATTCGATTGTGGGTGATATCCTGAAGTGAGGCTAATGTTGATGTTGAGTTGTTGGAAGAATGCGGACCATACTCTGGATGTGAATTGGGGCCCTCGGTCCGACACGATGTCCTCAGGAAGGCCATAAAAGCGAAACACAAAGTTGCACAGGAGTTCGGCAGTCTCAAATGCTGTAGGCAGCTTGGGAAGTGGAATTAAACGGCAGGCCTTGGAGAAGCGATCTATGACAGTGAGTATTGTGGTATTCCCATTGGACTTGGGGAGATCGGTAATAAAGTCTATGGCAAGATGGGACCATGGTCGGTGGGGAACTGGCAATGGTTGCAGTAGGCCAGATAGTAACTGTCTGAGATGTTTGCTTGTGTTACAGGTGATGCATTCATTAATGAATTTTATTGTGTCTGCACGCAAGGTTGGCCACCAAAAGCTGTTCTGAAGCAGGTGAACAGTGGCCGTAATTCCAGGGTGACCGGAGCTGAGTAAGGAGTGAACTTGCTGTAGTACTTTCTGACAGAGATCCTGAGGTACAAAAGTTTTGTCAGGGGGGCATTCGGGAGGAGGGGTCTCTTGTGAATTGGCTTGAGTGAGCTCTGTCATGATGTCCCACTGAATTGGGGCCACGATTAATGACTCTGGAAGAAGGGTTTCTTTGGATTTAATGGAAGTTAAACAGTCGTGTTGGCGTGATAAAGCGTCTGCTTTGGTGTTCTTTGAACCGGGACGATAGGTAACAGTGAAGTCAAATCGTGTAAAGAAGAGGGCCCACCTCGCTTGTCTGGGATTCAGTCTTTTGGCAGATCGTAAGTATTCCAAATTCTTGTGGTCAGTTAGTATCACAAACGGATGTTTAGACCCCTCCAGCCAATGACGCCACTCCTCCATAGCTGCTTTCATGGCCAACAATTCCCGGTTTTCGACGTCGTAGTTCTGTTCGGCTGGGTTAAGTTTGCGGGAATAATAGGCGCAAGGATAGAGCTTGGATGGGGATCCGTGCCGTTGTGAAAGGATGGCTCCAATGCCCGTATTTGAAGCGTCCACCTCAACTATAAACGGGAGTTCTGGATCAGGGTGGTGGAGGATGGGGGCAGATGTGAAACGTGATTTGAGTTCTGCGAATGCCTCCTGTGCTGTGGTTGACCAGGTGAGGTGTGATGAATTTCTCTTAGTCATAGAGGTTAAGGGAGAGGCTACCGAGCTGAAATTTCTGATGAAGCGTCGGTAGAAATTAGCAAATCCCAAAAAGCGTTGTAATTCCTTTAAGGTTACTGGTAGTGGCCAGTCTAGAACGGCTTTGACCTTCTTCTCGTCCATGGCGACTCCCTCCTGACTGATGATGTAGCCCAAAAATGATGTGGTAGTCTGGTGAAATTCACACTTCTCTGCTTTGGCGTATAACTGGTGATCAATGAGTCGTTGTAATACTGTTCTTACGTGTTGCACGTGTTCCTCATAGGTGTTGGAGTAGATAAGAATGTCATCGATGTAAACAATAACCCAACGATCAAGCATGTCCCGAAAGACGTCATTGATGAATGATTGAAATACGGAAGGACTGTTGGACAGCCCGAAAGGCATAACCAAATATTCGTAGTGCCCAGTGCTGGTAGAAAAAGCTGTCTTCCATTGATTACCTTCCCGGATGCGAATGAGATTGTAGGCGCTGCGGAGGTCTAGTTTGGAAAAATACTTGTGTGTGTGAGTGACGTAGATGCTCTGATGAACCCCTTTGAAGGTTCCTCCTCTATGTAGTACTTCATGGTTTCTGATTCGGGTTGTGATAGGGGGAAAATTCGACCCTTAGGTGGTGTTGTCCCTGGTAATAGTTCGATGGAACAGTCGTTTGAGCGGTGAGGAGGAAGTTCCATAGCCTTGGTCTTGCTAAAAGGCTCGACGAGGTCGGAATATACAATGGGAAGAGTGGGGAAAAGTACAGGTTCGTCCTTTAGCGTAACAGTCTGAATGGAGAGTGAAGGGCTGCCAGTTAAACAGTTGGAGTGACATGACGGGTCCCATTTGATGATCCGACCTTCCTTCCATGAAATGAGGGGATTATGTTGACGTAGCCAGGGGAGTCCAATAATTACCGGGTTATGAGGTGATGTGATGATGTAGAAACGAATTACCTCAGTATGAAGGGACCCAGTCTGTAGTTGAAGGTCCACGGTGGTGTGCAGAACCCTTCCATCACCGAGAGGCCGTCCATCTAGTGCTTCCACTACCAATTGAGAATTGCAAGAGATTAGTGGGAGTTGTAGTTGTTGAGCAAACTCATGAGACATAAAGTTCCCGGCTGCTCCTGAGTCTAATAGAGCTGATGTGGATATATGATTGCCCTCTAGAGACAATACTATAGGTACTTTGATACAAGAACTGGAGTGATGTGCTTGAACACAAGGACTCACCGAAGAGGAGTTACGAAGAGGAGGTCTTGTGGGACAAGAAGCCCTCAGGTGGCCCGGTTGGCCGCAATAGAGGCAGGGATGTTGACGTATGCTGCGTTCTCGTTCTTCCGGAGTCAGATGAGTATATCCGAGCTGCATGGGTTCAGTTTGAGAAAGAGTGACTGGGTATTGTGTGCTGGTTGGTACCGTTCTGAGTGGACGACGTGAACGAATCAGATTGTCAATCTGAGTGGTTAGCTCGATGAATTGATTCAGCGATCTCCCTTCATCTCGGCAAGCCAGTTCGGAATGCAACTCCAAGCTGAGTCCCTTGCGAAAGAGCAGTTTAAGCGTGCTCTCCACCCAGTCGGTTTGTGCTGCTAGAGTACGAAATGTCAAAGCATATTCTGCTGCGGTACTACTGCCCTGGCTCAACGCGAGTAGTTGATCATCAGCTCTCATACCTCCCTCCGGGTGTTCAAATATTTCCCGGAATCGTTGAAGAAAGATGCCAAATGATGGAAAAGCAGTACCATCCTCTCTCCAAACCGCCGTCACCCACTCTAACGCCTTGCCAGAGAGGAGTGAGCATACCAAGGAAATCTTGCTGGCATCGGTGCTATACATAGCTTGTTGTTGATCAATGAATAATGAACATTGCAGTAGAAATCCCTTACTTTTAGTTGGGTTACCATCAAACTTATCAGGAAGAGCCAGACGTGGGTTAACTGTGACTGAAGGTGGTGGAGAAGCGTCCACACTCACGTTCGGTTGAGAAGGTGCTGGGTTCGTAAGTGACATTTGCAAACTCTGTAGCGTCCTGACGAGCTCCTCCGTTACTGTAGTTAAATGGGTTAGCTGATGTTGATGAATGGCGAGTTGGTTAGCTTGAGTGGAAATCTCTGTGGACATTTGAACCAGAACTGCTGGATCGTGTGATGGCGAAGTTTTCTGTAATGAAGCTTCAGGAGAATGAGGATCCATTTGCAGTTTTATTATAATCGTGGTCGTACAATCAGGGTCAATCACCAGCAAACACAACAGTAGAGATAAGGCAACTCGTAATCCAGAAACAGGCATAAGATCAGGGCAGGCAGCAAACTTACATAAATCAGTCCAGTATAGAATATAGTCCAGGGCAGGCAGCAAAGAATCAAGATGAGAATAGACAGTCCAAAAGTAATCCACGGGAAGACAAAACACGGGAAGAAACGCTCAGAGATGATTACCAGGGTAAATACAAAACTTCGCTAAGAAGGAGAGTCTGAGAGCACCTTAAATAGTCCACTGATGAAGGTCAGGTGCAAGGTAATCAGTGCCAGGTATGTGGGAAATGTAGTTCAAATGGTTTAATATTCAGAAGAGGGTTCCCTCTGGTGGTGAGCAGGTGGAACAGTGGGAGTCTCGTTTGTGACAGTGATGAACTTATTAATAAGAAAATAAATAACACTTCTTGGTACAATCTTGCTGGTATCATGCCATGCTTAAATCGTTTTGTTTTGTTTAGCTTTTGTGGCGGAGATTACTAAGAAACACCAAATATAACATAAAGGCGTTTATGACAATTCATAATAATATGATCATCAAACAGATCTAAAACTTAAAATGGTATATCAAATCGTTTTGGTATATCTTTTATAACATAGTTGAGAATCATTTGTTGAAACAAAAAAACACTTGTTTTTGCCTATTCATGTCTTTTTAAATATGTATAACATAGTATTTAAAAAGATAACATAAATATGTATACTGGTGTATAACATAGTATAGTATAACATATATGAATTAAACTTTTTTTTTTAAAGGTTTTAGTAAAAATTTTCTTGTGCTCAAAATAATGTAATGAATGACACAAAAAAATACTAAATTAACAACAACAAAAAAATGGTTTAAGGAGGATATAGCTTAATTAGCGGTCGGCTAATTATCTTGACAGTAGTGGCATGTTTTTTACTGTATATCATGGTAAAGTTGCAGGTTCACATGTACAGAAGAAATCGTGTGCTATTACACGCTAGCTAGCTTTATTGGCATGTTTAATTGTCTAAAAACAAACACTGTTTATGAATAAATAATGATCGATTATACAGTCGTGAAGAATAGACTTACCTGTTGCAAAGATGACGATAATTACTACTGATGACGACTACTTCCTGCTCAGCTACTGTTCGGACGCTCTCGCTTACTGCTCCGCGCTTTGCTCTATCGCTTTTATATTTCTATATTTTATCTCCTTTTATCACCTAATTTTAACTTCAGCAAATCAGCACAGTGCTCAAACGCTTGGATTACTACAAAAAAAAGCAGAATTATTTTATTCGACCAGCCTCCCACTGAAAGCTTACATTCCGGGGAAGAGAAAACACAACTGCCTACATTCATAAGGATAAGAAAATGCCTCCTCTGGAATCTACTTGCTGCTCCAACTGCCACAGACTTTTAAAAAGGATTGCAATTCTTGAAACAAAGTTAATTGCGGGACCACCAAACCAGACGGAACACACAACAGAGCTTCGTCATGGACGTCCTCAGCATTCAGCCGGTGAGTCCCATGAATCTAGTGCTTCTCGACAGGCCATACTGAGTGTAGAGAAACAAGCCGATCATTTTACTAACCGATGGCACAAACAGGGTGCGAGACCCAAAGGCACTCGAGACATCAGATTGTCACGAGCATCACATATTACTGCAGTAGCATCCTCTACCCCAGATACGGCTCTGACAAGGACTGCAAACACTGGTCTCCTACCACCGCCTATACATCTTGAGAACAGATTTGAAGTATTAATGAATGAGGAATCCCCAAATTTGATGAATGTGATCGCACACAGACAGAATCAGCCAGTAGCTAACACTGATGCTAACTGGGGCTCAAGGTCGAGCAGACAGCGGCACTCAGCTCACAGTGCAGCCGAGCCCAGGACTCTGATAGTGGGCGACTCCGTAATCAGAAACATTAATAGCAGGGATACAACAACGTGCTGCCTTCCACAAGCAACAACTTCTGATGTAAACAGGGAACTTCAGAACATTCTGATGAAACATAAGACTGCAAATCGACTCATCATTCATGTGGGGAAGAATGATATTCATAAAGAGCAGTCGGAACTTCTTAAAAAGGATTTCAATGAACTTTTTGAAACACTTAAAAGACTGAAAGTTCAAACATTCATCAGTGGACCACTCCCAGCAAGAGGAACAAACAGGTTTTCACGGTTGCTTGGGCTTAATACATGGCTGCAAAAAACCTGCAATATAAAAGGAGTGAACTTTATTGACAACTTCAATCTTTTCTGGAGTCAGAGGCAACTGTTTCAACAGGATGGCCACCACCCAAACAAACTTAGTTCAAGAGTGCTAAAGGACAATATCTACTTCTCCCTCCGTCATCCTTCTGCAATGTGTGCCAATCCACTCAACCTGAATGGCACACACACACCTGGATACAGTATGAATGACCACAGGATTTCACTTCAGCACCTGAATGGACATGCGGTTGACACATCACACAAGGACAGTGATAACACCACTCAGTCACAACATCCTCTGCTCACGGACACAATCTCAGCTGAGCCCTGCCCACAGAGCTCACCACAGACAGACTGTGACATACCAGCACTGCTCCAAGATACAGCACCCATAGACGACTTTCTGGAAAACAGCCAGGGAAACCAGGACAGAATATTACAGCCTCCAATAACACCAGAGCAAAAATCCCTCTCACGCCAGGCCCCACAACCACCAAAGCCTGCGGGCCCAGCTCGCCCTCCCCCTCCCCCTCCCCCTCCTCCTGTGAGAGCTCTTCAGCCTCTGCCACAGCGCCAGGGCCCACACCCTCCTCCAGCGGCTCGAGGTGAACCAAAAACAACTGATACCAGCTCTCAGTGATATGTGTCGGGTCCCCGCTATGGGGGGGATTATAACAATAACTTTCGCTATTATAACAATAACTTTCTCAAATGTTTACAGAACAAGCGGGAACCCAGTGTGCCTGTATCTTTTTCTATTGCTGTTCGATTACATGATAGAAAGTCTAAGGCCTTCAAAAGCCGTACAGCAAACCCATCTAATCTGGTGCCTATTACACGACATACCAAGATTGCTGTGGGGACAAAAAGTAAGACTGTTAAGTTAGCACTTTTAAACATCCGCTCACTTAAAAATAAATCACTTTTAGTCAACGACTTAATAACCACATACAACCTGGATTATATGATGCTAAATGAAACTTGGCTAGAAGAAAGTTGCAGTGCAACAGTCCTCAATGAAACAGCCCCTCCTAACTTTACTTTTATGAGTGTCTGCAGAGCTGTCAGAAGAGGCGGAGGTTTAGCTGCTCTTTATAAAGATGTCTATCAATGTAAGCAAATATCATTTGGGAATTACCCGTCTTTCCAGTATCTGGGTATTGTGTTAAAAGGTGCTCCACGCATTTTACTTATCATTGTTTACAGGCCTCCAAAATCCTCTCCAGCTTTTGCTGAGAACTTAACAGAACTGTTATCAACAATTTCCTCAGAGTTTGACTGCTTTGCCATTGCTGGAGATTTTAACATTCACATAGATAATGCAGAAAACAATATGGCAAAAGAAATAGAAACTGTTTTAACCCTTCGGAGTCTTGGGCTATTTTGGCCGTTTTTGAGTACTTTTATTTTTTTTAAATTTTGCAACATAAAAAAATGTTTACCATACCAATGTTTGGTATAATTTTTTTCAGCACAACATCACCTATATGATCAGACAATTAGTTTTTCACTTTGATGTACTCTATCAACATACTGGACCCAAAATCACACAAAAAACACAAAATCCGAATAGAAAAATTATAGCTTTTCTACTACAAAAAACACAAACATGCTCAATGAAGCATTTTAAAAGGTTTAAAATGTAAGCACAAGTTGTAAATGTCAACATATACAGGTACAATTCAGATATAATCAACCTATATACAAAAAAAATATGATTTACAAAAAAAAGCGTGTGTAGCCATAGGCTTTTTTTCTTTCTTTTTAGCTCAGCCACTTTTTAAAAAATGTTGTGCACACAATTATTCAGAGAGCTATATTTAAGGCCTTGCATTCCCAGAGTATGAGGGTTCGCAAATAGTGCAAATACAACATAAAAAATTTAAAATTGAGATAAAATTAAACTATATGCAGCAAAAAGCAGGTGGGGCAATAGGCGTTTTTTCTTTTCTTTTTTGCTTAGAAACTCTACAAAACAATTCATGTACAATTACACAGATATCTACATTACAGGGATTTCATTCCTTGAGTAAGAAGGGTTCCTCAATAGTGCAAATATACCATACAATAGGTAAAATGAACACAAAATCAAATTATACATACAACTATTTACAGCAAATATCAGGTGTTTTTTATTTTTATTTTTTATCTGTGCCTCTCCTCAAAACAGTTTAGCTAAATCTACTCCTAAACTACCTAAACTACTCCTAAACTACCTAAACTATCTACACTACTCCTAAACTACTCTCAAAATCTACTCAAACTCTTCCAAAAACTAGCAATAATATCTCTCTATATATATAACGTATATATGTCTATCTTTATCAACTCCGTAAATCCTCTGCCTTTCAATTTTGCGTCTTAGCTCAGTTGGCTCCTCCTCCATTCCCTAAAATGTGCAGCCTGAATAGCAGAGTCAGCAGATTCACAATTTTTTCTCCGTTTTGTTTTATGACAAAAACCGACGAAGTTATTAGAATAAATGCAACGCCTGTCGCATCCCATCTTGCGTTCTTTTACGAACGCGTCAGTATTTTTTTATATAAAGTTTAAATGATCATATCTCCGTTTTTACTTGGTCTATCAACACAAAACAAAAAGTAAAATAGAATTTCAAGCCAGCACTTTCAACAGAAGTGGACGGCAGCGCTCAACGTGACTTTGTTTTTATGCTTTGACGTCTTAAACTGGTCATGTAACTTGATCACGCCGGCGTGATCGGCGACCCCGAAGAGTTAAAAACTTTTGATCTGACTCAGCATGTACATGGACCCACACATAATCGTGGACACACTCTAGATTTACTTATCAGTAAGGGTCTAAACATTTCATCAATTGTTATTAAGGATGTAGCACTGTCTGATCATTTTTGTATTTTCTTTGATATATTGATCTCTCCTGCCATTGAAGCTAGATCTGTGTCTGTCAAGAAGAGATGCTTAAATGAGAACACTAGTGTACTATTTATGAAGGCTATATCTTTAACACCAAGCATATCTGCTGACTCTGTTGATTTTCTCCTTGATTCTTTTAACTCAAAAGTTAAGAGTGTAATTGATGATGTTGCTCCTGTGAAAGTCAGGAAGAAGAGTGGCAGACAAAAAGCACCTTGGAGAAACTCAACAGCAGTGCAAAATATGAAAAGACAATGCAGAAAAGCAGAGCGCATGTGGCGGAAGACAAAACTTGTAGTCCATTATAACATCTACAAAGACAGCATCCATGCTTTCAATAAGGAACTAAGCAAAGCTAGACAGACTTTTTTCTCGAATATTATAAACAGCAATATAAACAACACGCGCACTCTTTTTGCTACTGTAGAGAGACTGACAAACCCCCCAAGCCAGATTCCCAGTGAAATGCTCTCAGTGAGAAAGTGCAGTGAGTTTACTTCTTTCTTCTCTGAGAAAATCAATAATATCAGAAAGGTGATCAGCTCATCCTTGAGTTGCGCTGGGGTCAGGCAGACCAGACAACAGCACGAGAAAGTAGCCACTATGTCTGATTTCGAAGAAATTGATGGCAAAATTTTGGAAGAAACCGTAGAGCAACTAAAAACATCAACCTGCGCCCTTGACGCACTTCCCACATCCTTTTTCAAAAATGTGTTACACAGCTTAGAAGCAGATCTCCTGGAAGTGGTAAATGCCTCACTTCTCTCTGGGAGTTTTCCGACCTCCCTGAAAACTGCTGTCGTCAAGCCCCTCCTGAAAAAGAGCAATCTGGATAAGACCATATTAAACAACTATAGACCGATATCAAATCTTCCTTTCATAGGCAAGATCATTGAAAAAGTTGTCTTCAATCAGCTGAACAAATTCTTAAGCTCGAATGGATACTTTGACCATTTTCAATCTGGTTTCCGACCGCACCACAGTACAGAGACCGCGCTCATAAAGATAATAAATGATATTCGCTTAAATACTGATACAGGCAAATTATCAGTGCTGGTACTACTCAACCTCAGTGCTGCATTTGACACTGTCGATCACAAAATACTTCTTGACAGGCTGGAAAACTGGGTCGGGCTTTCTGGGATAGTCCTAAAATGGTTCAGGTCATACTTAGGAGGCAGAGGTTATTATGTGAGTATAGGAGACCATAAGTCTGAGTGGACATCCATGACATGCGGAGTCCCTCAAGGCTCAATTCTTGCGCTACTCCTATTCAACCTGTACATGCTCCCAATGAGCCAAATAATGAGAAAGAACCAAATCGCTTACCATAGCTATGCAGACGACACACAGCTCTACTTATCCCTATCGCCTAACGATTACAGCCCCATTGACTCCCTTTGCAAATGCATTGATGAAGTAAACAATTGGATGTGCCAAAACTTTCTTCAGTTAAACAAAGACAAAACTGAAGTCATTGCGTTTGGAAACAAAGATGAAGTTCTCAAGGTGAACGCATACCTTCAGTCTAGGGGTCAAACAACTAAAAATCAAGTCAGGAATCTGGGTGTGTCTCTAGAGTCAGACCTTAGTTTCAGTAGTCATGTCAAAGCAATAACTAAATCAGCATATTATCACCTGAAAAATATTGCAAAAATTAGATGCTTTGTTTCCAGTCAAGACTTAGAAAAACTTGTGCATGCTTTCATCACCAGTAGGGTGGATTATTGTAATGGACTTCTCACTGGCCTTCCCAAAAAGACCATAAGACAGTTGCAGCTAATACAGAACGCTGCTGCTAGGATTCTGAGCAGAACCAGAAAATATGATCACATCACACCAGTCCTCAGGTCTTTACACTGGCTGCCAGTTACATTTAGGATTGATTTTAAAGTATTATTACTGGTATATAAATCATTCAATGGCCTAGGACCTCAATACATTGCAGATATGCTCAGTGAATATAAACCCAACAGATCACTCAGATCATTAGGATCACATCGGCTAGAAATACCAAGGGTTCACTCTAACCATGGCGAGTCTGCTTTTAGCTACTATGCCAGCCGCAGCTGGAACCAGCTTCCAGAAGAGATCAGATGTGCTCCTACAGTAGTCACATTCAAATCCAGACTCAAAACACATCTGTTTAACTGTGGATTTACTGAATGAGCACTGTGCCACTGTTCGTCCGACTGTTTGCACTGTATTTTATTTTATGTTTTAATTATTCTGATTTCATTTGATTATTTCTGTATTTTATCTTTTATTCCAAACTGTTTTAATTATTCTGATTTCTTTTGATTATTTTAATTTCTTCTATGTAAAGCACTTTGAATTACCATTGTGTATGAAATGTGCTATATAAATAAACTTGCCTTGCCTTGCCTAATAATAGCGGTCGCCGATTGGTCAAAAGTAAGCCACAGGAGCAGAGCCAGGAGAGAAACACGATTGGTCAAAAGTAAGCCACAGGAGAGAAAGGCGATTGGTCAAAAGTAAGCCACAGGAGAGAAACACGATTGGTCAAAAGTAAGCCACAGGAGAGAACGCGATTGGTCAAAAGTAAGCCACAGCAGAGAAACACGATTGGCTCACGTGGGCTTACTTTGGGCTTACTTTGGCTCAATCGGTAGGAAGCAGTAGGCGCAAGCGAGAGGTAGTGGGATCGATGCCTGCATTCTCCAGTGCTGTCCATCCTTTTTACGCCCCCCTTCAAGGGGCACTACCTAGATGAGCTCTTGCGGCTCAGTGCTGCCGAAAAAGTTTTTTCGAACGAGGTACTGCACACATTCCTGGCAAAAGCAGGTCCCACCGAGATTTGAACTCGGATCGCTGGATTCAGAGCCCAGAGTGCTAACCATTGCACCATGGAACCTTGGCGTGTGTCAACTTTTCCCATGAGCAGCAGAGATTTAACTCATTGAGTCCAGAAGCACGATAGCAAGGATTTAAGTCATTGAGTCCAGAAGCACGATAGCAAGGAGCAAATGAAGCCTTTGCTTTTTAAGCCCATGTTTCCCCAATTCCGACTCGGTTTGAGAGTGCCAATTTCACCGACACGTCAGCAGTTGCGCATCACCTCTGTTTTTTCCCTCCCTTCCGCAAAGAACCTAAAAAGGTTCGACAGAGATTTGAACTCAGATTGCTGGATTCAAAGGCCAGAGTAGCTGGCTGTCTGAGAGGCAGATAGCGATGAGGCTAGGTGGAATCAGGTAGACTAAAAGAGATTACGTGGTTCCTCTGCCGAAACCCGGGATTGAACAAGGGACCTTTAGATCTTCAGTCTAACGCTCTCCCAACTTAGCTATTTCGGCCAGATACTTGAATGGTTTAGCCAGCAGGGATGTCTGGGAGACCGCCCGTCATTTTCGAGAAGAGCAGAGCGAAGGTCCCAGAGAGAAAATGAGTGGCCCGTACGGGTATCGAACCCTCGACCTTGGTGTTATTAGCACCACGCTCTAACCAACTGAGCTAACCGGCCTCTCTCTGGCACATTTTATCCTCAATTTCTCAGAAATATCCTGGTTGCCCTAATCAGGCTGAAGAGATTAAAAGCAAAGCCTAATAATGGCCTCGTCCGGGATTTGAACCCGGGACCTCTCGCACCCTAAGCGAGAATCATACCCCTAGACCAACGAGCCGAAACATACATCCTCCCTGCTGCTGCCGGTCCGCAAACATTTCAGCTTCCATGGCTTAAAGCGCAATTTTTTGATTAAATCTACTATTAAAAGGCAGCCAGTGCAAAGTTTCCAGCACAGAGGAAATGCGGCCTCTTTTTTTGTGGTCATTGGAAATCACGCTGCAGGACCTGCACACGAATAATGAGAAGCTTACTTACAGGAGCCTGGTCTGCAACACTGGACCCAGTTGATGTTGCAGGAGCAGAGGCAGCACTTGGCTGGACAGAAGGCTGTGGAGGAGACTGCAGAGGAGGCTGAGCAGGGCGCAGAGGAGGAGACTGCAGAGGGGGCTGGGCAGGGCGCAGAGGAGGAGACTGCAGAGGAGGCTGGGCAGGCCGCAGAGGAGGAGACTGCAGAGGAGGCTGGGCAGGGCGCAGAGGAGGAGACTGCAGAGGAGGCTGGGCAGGGCGCTGCAGTCCTGTGGGTGGCTGTAGTGAGGATGGTCCTGGAGCAGAGGGACAGGGGTTGAAGGCCTTGCTGGAAAGATGGGAGTTGCTCTTTCCAGTGGACAGGAAGCTCTGCAGGCGACTGGGACACCTGGCCAGGGGTCCACAATGCTGTAGGAGCAGGATAAGGGGCAGGAACAGGGGCAGTAGCACGAGCCGGGGCAGGAGCAGGGCCTCTCGAGCCTGCAGTGGATGGAGAAAAAAGAAAAAACGTACCCACTTACAGGGTTTGGCTGGAAACAAAATCTTTTGTACCAGCTGTGAAGCAAATAAATGCTTCCCCCGCGCCAACAGGGCCTACACATTGGTCGCCAGCAGTGGCCTGTTCTTAGTGGCAGTAGGTGGAGGAGGAACAGGCACAGTGGCAGTGGGCACAGCAGCAGTGAGGACAGATGCAGTGGTCACAGTGGTGGTGGGCACGTGGGCTGGAGTAATGTATATAATAATGTAATGAATGACACAAAAAAATACTAAATTAACAACAACAAAAAAATGGTTTAAGGAGGATATTGCTTAATTAGCGGTCGGCTAATTATCTTGACAGTAGTGGCATGTTTTTTACTGTATATCATGGTAAAGTTGCAGGTTCACATGTACAGAAGAAAACGTGTGCTATTACACGCTAGCTAGCTTTATTGGCATGTTTAATTGTCTAAAAACAAACACTGTTTATGAATGAATAATGATCGATTATACAGTCGTGAAGAATAGACTTACCTGTTGCAAAGATTGCAAAGATGACGATAATAATAGCGGTCGCCGATTGGTCAAAAGTAAGCCACAGGAGCAGAGCCAGGAGAGAAACGCGATTGGTCAAAAGTAAGCCACAGGAGAGAAAGGCGATTGGTCAAAAGTAAGCCACAGGAGAGAAACACGATTGGTCAAAAGTAAGCCACAGGAGAGAACGTGATTGGTCAAAAGTAAGCCACAGCAGAGAAACACGATTGGCTCACGTGGGCTTACTTTGGCTCAATCGGTAGGAAGCAGTAGGCGCAAGCGAGAGGTAGTGGGATCGATGCCTGCATTCTCCAGTGCTGTCCATCCTTTTTACGCCCCCCTTCAAGGGGCACTACCTAGATGAGCTCTTGCGGCTCAGTGCTGCCGAAAATGTTTTTTCGAACGAGGTACTGCACACATCCTGGCAAATGCAGGTCCCACCGAGATTTGAACTCGGTTCGCTGGATTCAAAGCCCAGAGTGCTAACCATTACACCATGGAACAAACACACCCTGATAGCTGGCTGTATGAGAGGCAGATAGCGATGAGGCTAGGTGTAATCAGAGCTGCCGTTTGGTCAATGGACCGCCTCGACTAAGAGAGGCGGACGTGGTTCCTCTGCCGAAACCCGGGATTGAACCAGGGACCTTTAGATCTTCAGTCTAACGCTCTCCCAACTGAGCTATTTCGGCCAGGTACTTGTGCGGTTTAGCCAGCAGCCATGTCTGGGAGACCGCCAGTCATTTTCGAGAAGAGCAGAGCGAAGGTCCCAGAGAGAAAATGAGTTGCCCGTACGGGGATCGAACCCTTGACCTTGGCACTATTAGCACCACGCTCTAACCAACTGAGCTAACCGGCCTCTCTCTGGCTCATTTTATCCCCAATTTTTTTGAAGAGATTAAAAGGAAAGCCTGATAATGGGCTCGTCCGGGATTTGAACCCAGGACCTCTCGCACCCTAAGCGAGAATCATACCCCTAGACCAACGAGCCGAAACATACGTCCTCCCTGCTGCTGCCGGGCCGAAAACAATTCAGCTTGCATGGCTTAAAGCGCAATATTTTGATTAAATCTACAATTAAAAGGTAGCCAGTGCAAAGTTGCCAGCACAGAGGAAATGCGGCCTCTTTTTTGTGGTCATTGGAAATCACGCTGCAGCACCTGCACACGTGCTAGGGATCGCGCCTCGTCTTTGTCTTTGAGAGCGATGGACACCTCAGGAATTCATCCGCCATGTTGACGTTATCATGTGACCTACGACACGTTATCACAAGCGCAACAACTTAAAAGATGAACGACACGTTTAATTCATCTATCTGTAAATATCTTGATATTGATGAAACTTGCTCATTTTGTGGTATTGTTGAAGAAACAGCTGCCAATTTATTTTGTGAATACATTTAGGGTTGATTTAAGTTGTTATATTTTAAACCCTTCTAATGTGACCCACAGTTCCTTATAACGATTTTTTAAGAAACCCCAAAATCGTTATCTCTTGAATATGTTGTTAATTTCTTTATTTTATACCCAAAAAGTTTCTCCTTCAAGTTTTCCTCTTTTCTTGATGAATTTACCTCTCGTTTCATCCCTCAGACAATAACAACAAAACTATTTTTTAATGTATTATGAAGAACTATTTATGTTTAAAGATATTTAGCCTTGTTATTGTTCTTTTTTCCTGTGTATAAATATCATATTATGATGTACACAAACCAATGATCTTTATGTTTTCTGTTTTGTCATTATGATTGTTCATTGTTAGATACAACTAGTATCTTTCCATGATCTTTATGTAATAAGTTTATAAGTTTAAATTATATGAGCGACAGGTGCACTAACACTTCATAACATCATTAACTCGACAGCACAACCTAGAACAGTTTTCCTCTGCGTTTACTGTCTGCAGTGCACAAGGAGACAGGCCGCTGCTCGAAGATCTCCTTTGGAGAAACTGTTGACTTTATACTCGAAAAATGCAAGTATCGCTCATAAAAAATTAATATTACATCAGAATGAATTGCATTGTTAGCCCACCCCAAAACTTAAACAAAATAATATTAAATGCTGACCATTACTTAATTATATTACTTTTTTATATATACTAAAAATGATATAATTTAATAAAACAAGCAAAATGTAATTTGTTTTGTAATATGAGTTATGCTTAGAGCCTCTTCTTAATATTATTAACTCGTCTTTATTTTTAGGTCATGTTCCAAAAATATTCAAGCTGGCAGTAATAAAACCTCTCATTAAGAAACCGCAATTAGATCCAAATAACTTAGCAAATTACAGACCCATCTCAAATCTTCCATTTATGTCTAAAATACTAGAAAAAATTGTGTCCGCTCAATTGTGCTCTTTCTTACAAGAAAATGATATCTATGAAAAATTCCAGTCGGGATTCAGACCGCATCATAGCACAGAAACTGCGCTAGTTAAAATTACAAATGATTTACTTTTAGCTTCTGACCAAGGCTGTATCTCAATACTAGTTCTACTCGATCTTAGTGCTGCGTTCGATACTATCGATCATAAAATACTCTTGGATCGACTACAAAACTACACTGGTGTTCAGGGACAGGCATTAAGCTGGTTTAGATCGTACTTATCAGACCGTTACCATTTTGTCTGTTTAAATGGGGAAAAATCAAAGATAACGTCAGAAGACTATGGAGTGCCGCAAGGATCGGTGTTAGGCCCTCTGCTATTCTCAATATATATGCTGCCACTTGGTAATATTATAAGAAAACATGGAATTAATTTCCACTGTTATGCTGATGACACTCAATTATATATCTCATCACGGCCAGATGAAAACACTAACTTATCTAAATTGACAGAGTGTCTAAATGATATAAAATGCTGGATGACGTGTAATTTCCTGCTATTAAATTCAGATAAAACGGAGGTACTACTTATTGGTCCAAAAAACTACCCACAAAATCCCTTACAATACAACTTTAATTTAGAATGATGTCCTGTTACTTTATCCACTACAGTAAAAGACCTGGGTGTTATACTAGACCGCAACTTGACTTTCGAAAATCATATTTCATATATTACAAGAACAGCCTTTTTCCACCTTAGAAACATTGCTAAGCTACGCAACATGCTATCTGTTTCTGATTCAGAAAAGTTAGTTCATGCATTCATGACCTCGAGACTAGATTACTGTAATGCTTTATTAGCTGGCTGCCCTGCATCCTCAATCAACAAGCTACAGTTAGTGCAAAATGCAGCTGCTAGAGTTCTTACTAGATCAAGAAAATATGATCATATAACACCTATTTTATCATCTCTACACTGGTTACCTATTAAGTTACGTATCAATTACAAAGTATTCCTATTGACCTATAAAGCCCTAAATGGTTTAGCTCCTGTGTATTTAACAGACCTTCTATCACCATACAATCCATCGCGCTCTTTAAGATCACTAAATTCGAGGCTTCTGGTCATTCCTAGGATATCTAAGTCCACTAAAGGAGGGAGGGCGTTCTCGCATTTAGCTCCTAAACTCTGGAATAGCCACAATAGTGTATTGTGAAAAGCTCTATACAAATAAATTTGAATTGAATTGAATTGAATTATGCATGAATACACGTGAACATCTCAATTGTCAGTCAAGCAATGAATTAATGCATACATTAAATAATTATATTTTATATACTGACAACAATAAGAAACATGAATAAATGAGTAAAAGAACAAATAAAAGTAACCATCACACAATAAACAAATGCATGCACATGAAACAAATCTTTATTCAAACTACAAGCATGTATTTGGGCGCTGAAGCCCACATCCTACTGCCATCTCAACACAGCGGTTCCCATTCTGCGGCTTTATTCTGATGAATTCACCAGAGGTGACCGTGCCTTCGTGCCGGAGCTTGTTGCTGCGCTGCGCTTCACAATCTGAGGCGATAAGGGCAGATGGAGAGATCTTATGACAGTCTCATCCATGGCACCGTTTCCAGGATTCAGCTCTGGGCTCCTCATCCTCAGTGCTCACACCAGTCTGAATAAAAACATGTTTAGTTACTTTATAGATTTGTTTATTTACCTTATTTACAGCACATTAGTCTAATGTCAACAGTGTTGACAACAGTGAATTAACGTTATCCTATCCTATGATAATGCCACACATACATCACTCAGATGTCTTTTTCATGTTGTGATGTGCTCATCTGCAATATGTCAATACTTACAATATTTTCCTTTCAGATGTAAATAGACATTTTAAATAAGCGTGTTTAAGATGTATATGGTTATGTAAATCCACTTTAGAGACGTTACATGTGCTTAGAGCTCCCCTGTTAGCTAGCTATACAAAACATGTTTTACAGCAAAATCACAACTATACTATACTGTCTAACTACTTTACACCTTCAACAGTTAAAACGTCTACTCTATTGTAGTTTAACACATAAGGAACCGTGTTTACTCACATTTGAAAACCCCCGGCGTCGCTGATCTCCGTGATGTTTGATAATGACGTATGCTCTCGCGTGGCCTCCTGGGATAGAAGAGTATCCATCGGTTGAGCACTCAAAAATCGGGCCGGAAGCAGTAAGCCATCCGGGAACTTCTCCCCTACTCTTTTATGAATACTGATGTTTCGAACGTACTGCTTCCTTCACGTACTGTTTTCGCCTACTATATAGTAGGAAAGTAGGCACATTCGAACGCACTTAAGTCCAAATCTCGCGATAATTGGTACGTCACCCAGGTAATTCTCGCCTACTCTTTTGGATTAATACATACTTTTTCGCTCGCCTACTCTTTTCCCATACTAAATAGTAGGGAAGTATGCGGTTTGGAACGCAGCACATGTTTCCCCAATTCCGACTCTGTTTGAGAGTGCCAATTTCACTGCCACGTCAGCAGTTGTGCATCACCTCTGTTTTTTCCCACCCTTCCGCAAAGAACCTAAAAAGGTTCTACCGAGATTGCAACTGGGATCGCTGGATTCAAAGCGCTAACCATTACACCATGGAACCAACACTTCCTGATAGCTGGCTGTCTGAGAGGCAGATAGCGATGAGACTAGGTGGAATCAGGTAGACTAAAAGAGGCGGACGTGGTTCCTCTGCCGAAACCCGGGATATAAATATCCTGGTTGCCCTAATCAGGCTGAAGAGATTAAAAGCAAAGCCTAATAATGGGCTCGTCCAGGATTTGAACCCGGGACCTCTCGCACCCTAAGCGAGAATCATACCCCTATACCAATGAGCCGAAACATACATCCTCCCTGCTGCTGCCGGGCCGCAAACATTTCAGCTTGCATGGCTTAAAGCGCAATTTTTTGATTAAATCTACAATTAAAAGGTAGCCAGTGCAAAGTTTCCAGCACAGAGAAAATGCGGCCTCTTTTTTTGTGGTCATTGGAAATCACGCTGCAGCACCTGCACACGAATAATGAGAAGCTTACTTACAGGAGCCTGGTCTGCAACACTGGACCCAGTTGATGTTGCAGGAGCAGAGGCAGCACTTGGCTGGACAGAAGGCTGTGGAGGAGACTGCAGAGGAGGCTGAACAGGGCGCAGAGGAGGAGACTGCAAAGGAGGCTGGGCAGGGCGCAGAGGAGGAGACTGCAGAGGAGGCTGGGCAGGGCGCAGAGGAGGAGACTGCAGAGGAGGCTGGGCAGGGCGCTGCAGTCCTGTGGGTGGCTGTAGTGAGGATGGTCCTGGTGCAGAGGGACAGGGGTTGAAGGCCTTGCTGGAAAGATGGGAGTTGCTCTTTCCAGTGGACAGGAAGCTCTGCAGGCGACTGGGACACCTGGCCAGGGGTCCACAATGCTGGAGGAGCAGGATAAGGGGCAGGAGCAGGGGCAGTAGCACGAGCCGGGGCAGGAGCAGGGCCTCTCGAGCCTGCAGTGGCTGGAGCGTAAAAAAACACAACAAAATTATCTTATTGTTTTAGACTTTCACTGCATGACTTTCTCAGCTCTGCTGGACAGCTACTGCGATTACACGGTTTACTGCAAAGCATGTATGATTAGTAGAGAGATGACATGATGATGAAAAGATGGAAAGAAGCAGTGAAAATCATCCTGTTTTTCATCCAAGCACCATTAGAAGAAATACAAGAAGAAAAAAAGATGGGATCAGCCAAGTGTGAAGCGAAGCAGACCAAACATTACAACAGCCACTTATTCCAAGGGGAGAGGGGGAAGTGTGAGATGACAAGAATGAGCTTTAGTCAGTGATTACGATAAAAAATGAAATAAAATCTTTTACATACACCTTTAAATTATCTTTTTTCCTTTGAGGATGTTCACTCAAAGAGTGAATGTAGATAGACACCTGAGAAGTGCCATTCCTCTGTGTTGTGAAATAAAATAATATGTCATTTAAAAAATACTGTTTTGTTTTATTTGTAATTGTTTGTAAAATATTGTTTAAGATTTACATACCTTGAGGAAGTTGTTCCTCAGCTTGCGAGGCTACAGTTGCCATCTCCAGGTCATCTTCCTCCTCAAAAAAATCCGTAGCAGCAGAGTCTGTAAAATAACATAAAGCACTAAGCACATGTCACCAACACACTTGTATGCGTTAAGTGATACTCACCACATGTAAAGAGCTGTCTCCGGGCTGCGGACTCAGACGCAGGATGTACACGTGGTCCTGCAGCTGTTGAACACGTATTTTCGTTAGACATATATACTGCATAATATATACTGTAATGATTTTAAAGCTTGCAAATCACTTACAGGGTTTGGCTGGAGCCAAAATCTTTTGTGCCAGCTGTGAAGCAAATAAATGCTTCCCCCGCGCCAACAGGGCCTTCACATTGGTCGCCAGCAGTGGCCTGTTCTTAGTGGCAGTAGTTGGAGGAGGAACAGACACAGTGGCAGTGGGCACAGCAGCAGTGAGGACAGATGCAGTGGGCACAGTGGTGGGGGCACGTGGGCTGGAGCCTGCCTCTTCAGCACGTGTGCTTTGAAAAGGGCCATATTGGTGTTAGGCCTGGCCTTTGCCTTCTTCAGGTAGGTGATGAGAGCCTGGGCCTCCTTGCTTGGGTCCTCATACACCTCCTTCATTGACCTACCCTTAAAATCCCCAAACTCCACCATCAGACATCCAGAGTCTCCTGTCCTCTGGGCCTCCTGCAGCATGGCCTGTTTTTTCTGATACACCTCCACAGCCTCGCCTACTTCCCTGATCTGCGAGGTGTATCTGAGGAACAGGTGTTTGTTGTCCGACAGCGGGTTGTCCCTCTCCTCCTCCCCCAAAATGCTGCTGACCAGATAGCAAGCATACCCCAGTGAGTTCTCCAGCAGCCACAGGAACCTCTGACCCTGGTGTTTCCCAAACTGGATCTTGCAGTGAGCCAGAACCAGGAACTGGTCTCCAGGATTCCCTCCATTCTGCCTCACAAAGGCAGTGGCCTCAGCCAGGACCTCCTCCTTACACCTGGCCCTCCCTGCCAACACGATCTTCCTCCTATTGGCCTCCTCAGTTGGCCCCATAAGGAGTCGACCCTCAGAGGTTCTCCGTAAAACCGGGTATGCATACATAATCTGAAAGGACACAGGCATAAACAGAACGTTACATAGCTGTCATATTCCAACTGAAAGTATTTTACTACAGCATTTGTTTTTTATGTAATTAATTATTATAATATTATAATAATTAATGATTATTATTATTATGAGCATAAGCATTATTGTTTTTTATACAACTGTGAATCACTTTGAATTGCCTTGTGTACAAATTGTAAATAGTGTGATGATCTTATTAATAAGAAAATAAATAACACTTCTTGGTACAATCTTGCTGGTATCATGCCATGCTTAAATCGTTTTGTTTTGTTTAGCTTTTGTGGCAGAGATTACTAAGAAACACCAAATATAACATAAAGGCGTTTATGACAATTCATAATAATATGATCATCAAACAGATCTAAAACCTAAAATGGTATATCAAATCGTTTTGGTATATCTTTTATAACATAGTTGAGAATCATTTGTTGAAACAAAAAAACACTTGTTTTTGCCTATTCATGTCTTTTTAAATATGTATAACATAGTATTTAAAAAGATAACATAAATATGTATACTGGTGTATAACATAGTATAGTATAACATATATGAATTAAACTTTTTTTTTAAAGGTTTTAGTAAAAATCTTCTTTTGCTCAAAATAATGTAATGAATGACACAAAAAAATACTAAATTAACAACAACAAAAAAAATGGTTTAAGGAGGATATAGCTTAATTAGCGGTCGGCTAATAATCTTGACAGTAGTGGCATGTTTTTTACTGTATATCATGGTAAAGTTGCAGGTTCACATGTACAGAAGAAAACGTGTGCTATTACACGCTAGCTAGCTTTATTGGCATGTTTAATTGTCTAAAAACAAACACTGTTTATGAATAAATAATGATCGATTATACAGTCGTGAAGAATAGACTTACCTGTTGCAAAGATGACGATAATAATAGCGGTCGCCGATTGGTCAAAAGTAAGCCACCCTAGCAGAGCCAGGAGAGAAACGCGATTGGTCAAAAGTAAGCCACAGGAGAGAAAGGCGATTGGTCAAAAGTAAGCCACAGGAGAGAAACAAAATTGGTCAAAAGTAAGCCACAGGAGAGAACGCGATTGGTCAAAAGTAAGCCACAGCAGAGAAACACGATTGGCTCACGTGGGCTTACTTTGGGCTTACTTTGGCTCAATCGGTAGGAAGCAGTAGGCGCAAGCGAGAGGTAGTGGGATCGATGCCTGCATTCTCCAGTGCTGTCCATCCTTTTTACGGAGAGGCCCCAGAGAGAAAATGAGTGGCCCGTACGGGGATCTAACCCGCGACCTTGAAGTTATTAGCACCACGCTCTAACCAACTGAGCTAACCAGCCTCTCTCTTGCACATTTTATCCCCAATTTCTCAGAAATATCCTGGTTGCCCTAATCAGGCTGAAGAGATTAAAAGCAAAGCCTAATAATGGGCTCGTCCAGGATTTGAACCCGGGCCCTCTCGCACCCTAAGCGAGAATCATACCCCTAGACCGAAACATACATCCTCCTTGCTGCTGCCGGGCCGCAAACATTTCAGCTTGCATGGCTTAAAGCGCAATTTTTTGATTAAATCTACAATTAAAAGGTAGCCAGTGCAAAGTTTCCAGCACAGAGGAAATGCGGCCTCTTTTTTTGTGGTCATTGGAAATCACGCTGCAGCACCTGCACACGAATAATGAGAAGCTTACTTACAGGAGCCTGGTCTGCAACACATGACACAGTTGATGTTGCAGGAGCAGAGGCAGCACTTGGCAGGACAGAAGGCTGTGGAGGAGACTGCAGAGGAGGCTGAGCAGGGCGCAGAGGAGGAGACTGCAGTGGAGGTTGGGCAGGGCGCAGAGGAGGAGACTGCAGAGGAGGCTGGGCAGGGCGCAGAGGAGGAGACTGCAGAGGAGGCTGGGCAGGGCGCAGAGGAGGAGACTGCAGAGGAGGCTGGGCAGGGCGCTGCAGTCCTGTGTGTGGCTGTAGTGAGGATGGTCCTGGTGCAGAGGGATAGGGGTTGAAGGCCTTGCTGCAAAGATGGGAGTTGCTCTTTCCAGTGGACAGGAAGCTCTGCAGGCGACTGGGACACCTGGCCAGGGGTCCACGATGCTGGAGGAGCAGGATAAAGGGCAGGAGCAGGGGCAGTAGCACGAGCCGGGGCAGGAGCAGGGCCTCTTGAGCCTGCAGTGGCTGGAGCGTAAAAAACACAACAAAATTATCTTATTGTTTTAGACTTTCACTGCATGACTTTCTCAGCTCTGCTGGACAGCTACTGCGATTACAAGGTTTATTGCAAAGCATGTATGATTAGTAGAGAGATGACATGATGATGTAAAGATGGAAGGAAGCAGTGAAAATTATCCTGTTTTTCATCCAAGCACCATTAGAAGAAATGCAAGAAGAAAAAAAGATGGGATCAGCCAAGTGTGAAGCGAAGCAGACCAAACACTACAACAGCCACTTATTCCAAGGGGAGTGGGGGAAGTGTGAGATGACAAGAATGAGCTTTAGTCAGTGATTACGATAAAAAATGAAATAAAACCTTTTACATACACCTTTAAATTATCTTTTTTCCTTTGAGGATGTTCACTCAAAGAGTGAATGTAGATTGACACCTGAGAAGTGCCATTCCTCTGTGTAGCGACTGACCGAATCCTGTTTTTCTTTCACTACTGAACAAATATGAACACATATATGTTTAATTCACAAAACCTTGAATCATGTGAAATGGTGCCCCAATGTCTGCCAGCAGGTCATTGATTAACTCCATTTATGACGCATTGCGCAATCAAGAAACAGGTCCCGTTGTTCTCGAAACCCTCACGTGGTGCACACCACGGATGGACAATATGCCCTAAGGATACACACACACACACACCACACATACCCGCACACAAACGTCCTTTGTGTGCAACTTAGGATAGGAATGTCCTTAATGTATATAACACAGAATTGTATCTAACCTTCCTGTATGCATGCATATCTAATTAGTTTTGTCTTATTCTATAGATGTAATTGGAGACTGGTCTGTAACTTCAAATCTTAAGTGTATTTCTAACGAAAGATTACCTAACAGGATCATCTTCTGTAACTCTCCCTCTTGCTAGGTCATAAAACTTTATGACCCCCAAAAGGAATTCCAATGGAATCACAGCTCCCACTTGAATTCTGATGAAGAAAGACTAATAGACTCTGCAATCTATATATAACCACTTAAGAAATGTATAAACATGAATTTGATCTTTCCTAGGTCATGGTAGCCGGTATTATGGCTTTATAGTCGTGTGAGTGAACATTAAATGTGTGTAATTCTGCATATGAATGTAACTTTATGTTTCTTCTACTCGTTCCGGCCATTCTTGGTACCTGTTTGACCGTCTTGTTTTGACTAAACCAGTCATACATAGGATATTACAGTAAAATGTATTGTTCTGTGTGTACAATCTTTCTGGCTAGAAATGACAAAATTTTATAGCATCATCAATTATCCTGACAAGACAAAGAAGAACTTTTCCCGCTCTATTTCCTTGGTAACTTCACGCTCGGTGAACCTTTAAAACTTCCCGCGAGTCTGCTCGCCCCGGAAGACACGAGAGAACAAGCCTATAGCACCGAAGGACAAACACGCATACGACTCTTCGTTCCTCAGCAACACAAAGAGAACCATATACGCAAGTATAGGTTATTGATTTGATTTGATTGATGTGATTTCTTGTTGCCTCTCTAAGGGTTATTGTCTGTGATTTTTGCCATGCTGCGATCACCCCGGTGATCTCTCTCATCCTGACCGTTAGTTTCACTTTCTCATCCTCTATCTATCTCTCTCTATATATATATATACTTCACTCTCTCTCTCTCTCACTCAATCTCTCTCTCTCTCACTCCCGTTGTTATTCGTTTGTCTCGTTAGTTTTACTGTTTATTGTACATACATGTATCCCGGGTTTAAATGTAGAATTCTGTATCCATAGTTTCTTTTTATTAAAACCATTATATTCTTGATTGCTAATTGTCTAAAGTGCTCATTTTTACAAAGTCAATGAAGTGTTCGACCCTTTAGCTACAAAGCTTTACAATTCGTTACTATTTCAGTAACCTAAATTTTATAATAACAAGAAGGTGATTTTTTATGGCCAAAAAATAGCTTTTTTGGAATTATAAGAAAGAGATAATTTTTGTTGAAAATTGATAAGTTAATCTTACGGCCGTTTGCTGGACAAACATTTTGTTCGATAACTAAATTAATTCCATTTAAGGTTATCTCATATAATCGATCTGTAATAAGACTATTGATATATTAATGACGAACCATAACCCATTATGGTGATCATTCATATATACAATCGATCTATTTTCAGCTTCGATAATTTAACTGTAATGTGCAATATATTAATCATTCATGATTAATTATTAAATTCCCTATATATAATTTGAACTAATTTAATGTAAGACTCATTGTCGCTACAGTTTGGTGGAGATCGCGAGGCATTTCAAACTTTGTTTTATGAGCAAATTCAGTTTCAATCTATGAGTATATTGTGTATTAAATTTTTTTTTTTAATGCGCGCTCCAGTGAAAGTCGCGCAACGCGAGCCCACTGAAGAAATGATCGGCACGAAGCCGATCTCAGTTAAGCAAATCGACTCTGTGAAATATGTCTAACATGTGAACACTGTTAATTGCTAAATTAAACTGCATTTCATAATATTATACCTGTCCCTGTAAAGACGAAGCAAACTCTTTGCAGCTGGTACATGTTAATATTATTTAAACGCCTGATTAAGACGAGAATCTCTTTAGCAAGACGTAAATCTGATCGAGAGCGAGTTTCCTCTCTTCAGTGGTAAAAGGCCTTACATAATGTCGTTATTGAAGTCGTGGTTAACCCAGTGATATTCAACAAAAACGGTAAACTCCTGGTCAAAATTCGTTTAGCTACCCAATTAAAGATCTGATACATTTAAATATAAATCTAATACATAAAAATGTTTATGTGAGTAACAACAGACGGAAATTCCTGTTGTTTCACATCTGCGTGTTTTCACAGCGAAAAAATCCTGTTTCACGCTCTTGTGCTGTACAGCACCGAAAGATCCGCAGAGATCTGCTTGTTTATTTGTGATTTATTGCAGGAAATCAGCGCACGACGTGAGCTGAAAGCTCATAGTTTGAATCACATTAAAGTCGGTTGTAATTCCGCTTGCTAAACACCAGAGGGCGTCCTTTAAGTGTTTAGGAGTCTCGAATTACGCCCCGCCTTCTGACTTCAGCCTGCATGAGCGCAATTACGCCATCTTGTGGCCGTTTCAGATAATGCTCTCTTTACTGCTGAATTCATTTCCCTGTGAATTAAGGGAATTCATTTCCGTCTAAATTCTCAATAATTATTTGCATTTAGACCTTTGCTCGTGCGAATATTATTTTGTGTTAGACAAATTTTTCTGCTTTTGACTGGTACATTTACTTTGAGTTTGGTTCAAGACAAGATTTGAATTAAAACTTAAACTAAATCCCAGCACAGCCAGAGAGAGCCCAAGTCGGCTCACTCAACTCTCCTTGTCTCTCTGTCCAATTCTGTTTGAATTGCCTATGTCTACTTTTCTCTTTTGACTATTTTATAGTTATTGACGATACTTTACTGTTGTCGTTAATTATTATAAAATTTTATCCTGATTTCTCAATCTCCTTTCACGCTTATTTTAATTTGGTTTTAAACCAGTTTAAATTTACATCGTGTTTGCCTGTAAGTCACTGATATCCATGTGGAGGAAACAGCGCCACCCTGTGGCCTTTCCCCCTAAGTCGGTATCACGTTTTTCCTCCTTTCACTCTGTTTTGAATTGTGCATCTATCTCATCTTCCCCTTTTTGATTATTTTATAGTTATTAATGATACTTTACCGTGTTATTAGCTATTATAGGATTTCATTCTGATTTTCCTTTTAATTCTTTCCTGCTTGTTTTAAGTTTTAAATTTAAACAAGTTTTGAATTTTGAATTTGAATCAAGTGTTCTGTTTACCCAGGCAAAGCACGGAGAAGGAGTACGCCCCCCTCGTGGTGAAACCCACTACTGCGGCCTGCTTCTTCTACCGTGTTTCAATCCTGTCTCTTCATATTTTGATTTTTATTATTTTTCCTCTCTTTTGGGTTAGGTTATTTTGATAATTACCAACATTATCATAATTACCTCTTTTTATTATTATTTAGTAAAACCTTCGACTCTTATTGCTACATAAATAATTACTCAATTTGGTTTAAACAAACAAGCCTTAATTCACTTTAAGCTTCCCTTGTTCATCCTTTTGTGTATCTATTCTAGTACTCCCTTGGTGATTTGAAGTCATCTCTGGTGGTGTTCCGGCCAGCAAGGTTGTCCGACCAGCGTTACCAACACTGGCTGTGTGTGAATCTCGGTTTCTTTTATCTCTGTCCGTCGTTGCGGCCCGCAGTGCTGACATCAGCAATTTGGCACTCCAAAGGTAGTCAACCAGTCCAGCCGACACAAAAGACAATTTCTGGGACCAGTACCTAAACCGGGGCCTAGAAAGAGGCCACTCCTCCGGGAGGGTTCTGGGGAACAGCCCAATTTTGTAGTGTTGTCTGGCGATTGACATCTTGGCGTTGCCGAGTTGTGTTTAAAGTCACAAAGGCTGTTTGGGAGGGCGCAACGCGACACAGAGTAATGGAGGGCCGAGGACACCGCGGTTCAGTGTTTGGGAAGCGCCAGGGAGGTTGACCATGCCACTGGTTCTCACCGGAGTGGACTCAATTCACCGCAGGTAAACTAAATTTAATAAAACCCATTCCACTTACTATGAGCCACAAAATACTAGATATCTCCCGGATATTTTAAGTGTTTGGCCCATCTCTTCTCCAAGCCACACCTTCTTAGGTTGCTATCCCGACAACCCCTCTCACCCGTAGGCCCTATCTTAAACCCTATCAGCGGTAGTAGGCTTAGGCCTCCTTATTCTCCCTAACACTTCCAGTGTTAGTATGTATTCCAGTTCATTTCAGACCTATTCAGACCTACGCAGCCGGTGTCATCACGTGACCCGCTAGGCTACTGCCTGTCAAATCTCTAGTTCGGGTCCTTCGTCGACCCAAATCAATTGGCTTCGCTAACTGTTTACATCAGTTAGCCCCAAAATTCTCATGAACGGCATAGCCCGTATGAGTATAGCTTGTTAAGCTTAGAACGGACTTGCATTGGTCTCTTTGTTTGTGTATGTTGTGTTCCTCTCGCCCACAGTGAGCCAGTATGTTCCTGTCCTACAGTCATGGTCGAGAGCCATGACGACCTCCTTCCTGCCTAAGGACGCCGACGTGGACAAGCTGATGGCCCACGATCCGACCCAGAGCTACATCTACAAAGACTGGGCCAGAATCGTCGGAGGCATCGCACACAACCTCGTCGCCCAGGCAAGGCTCAGCGAACGGAGCAACATCGACCTGAAGCAGTAAGCAGCAGCGCTTCAGCTTCAAGCGGAGGAGGCCCGGAAGGACCAGGCCCGAACCCAGAGTCGCCTTGATCAGCTCCTCCTCGAGACCCAGAACCAGCGCGAGAAAGAGGACGACACAGATCCAGAGCTACAGAAACAAGTAGAAAGACTTCAAAATGCCCTGCAAGATCTTCGTCTCGACACAGACCAAAGAAAGCAAGCGGAGAGAAACGCCAGAGAGGAACTCAACGAGAAACTCCGACAAGGTGAAGCTCTCCTTGTAAGAGCAGAGACTGAACTAAAAGAAAGAGACGCTAAAGCCAAGGCCTGCAAAAACCACTTGCACGCAGCCCGAGTTGAAATCCACAAGCTTACTCAGCAGAGACACGATCTAAAAAAAACGAACTTGACATTGTTCACAGAGAGCTGAAACACTCTCATAGACTGCAGAATGAACGGGAAGGGGAAACGCACACCACAAAGTTTCCCCTAACCACCCGGTCCGTACCTTTCAGCCACAAACTCAGAGCTGAAAGGGGGGTTAAAAGCCCATTGCTCAAGATGTCACCAGCCAGCTTCCAGACAACCCCTGCCGCTAACCATGGCATGGCCCCAAAAGAACTCGACAAGCTGGCCAGAAACATCCCTACGTTTAATCCAGACCCTGCAGGAGGTGATGACATTCACTCTTATCTACAGGACATTGACTTTCACTTGCAAACTGTTGCCAACTTGACAGCTTGGGACAATTTGTACCTGCTAAGAATTACGTCTAGCCGTGACGTGCGCAGCTTCCTAGACCGTCAAACAAAGACTGTCAAAACTGACTACCAGCAGCTGCGACAAGCTTTGATCCGAGCATTCTCTGATCCAGAATCAGACCAAGGGCTCATCATCGCCATGGACCTCAAGCAGACAAGACTTGAAACCCCACAGACCTACTACGGCCAATTCCGACAAGCCTACTTCGGAGCACGGAACGAGCCAGGTATGGAAGAGGATTTCAACTTCAGAACTCTGTTTCTCCCAAATCTGCATCCCACAGTGAGTCATCACCTGGCCTGTTCACGGACCATGTCTGCCCAACAGCTACGAGACTTGGCCCACAAAGCTTATGTCAAGCAAAAGACTGTGTCCAAAAAGACTGTAAAAAACCACACCATCTTCCCTGTCTCCGAACACTATTCAGAGCTGACTCTAGAGGACGCCCCACAACACCACAGACCTTTGTACAGAGAGTCAAGACAGTTCCAAGCCAGCAGAGGGCAGCACAACCGCAATGGTGCTCGCCCGAAGCACCAGAGTGGGCGCTCTGAAAGATTCTGGGACCGGCAACACCCATCCAACAACCCAAGGGGTGGAGCCACCTGGGAAGCCAGCCGGCGACCCAGAAATAGCCGATCCCCATTGTCCGGAGCATCAAGCCCAGAGAGCCGGCATCGGAACCCCTCTCAACGTGCCACTGGTAAGCCCAAGTCTGAGCCCACATCAGATCAAAACAGTGCAGCCACGTAAGAGAGGGCAGAGATCCTGAAGGTGCTGAAAGAGCTTCTTTACAGAAAACTCGCAAGAAAGACAAACCACACATCTTATGTCTAAGCATAAGAACTGAAACCAACGCCCGGTCTGACTACCAACTGACTGAGCCAAGCACCCCGAACACTGCTCGTCAGCCAAAGACCACAGAGCTAACTGTCACATCACAAGGTGACAGCATCACCCAAGCTCCACAGCTGACAGCTGCACACCCTGAATGAGACAGCACACTTCCTCATATCAGGTACCACTATCCAAAGGTACCAGAAAATGCTGTTTTGGCTATCTGCACCCGCAGACAGCCACACAAACCCGGTCCTAACCACCCATTGATCGTCACACCTGCCCCAATGACAACATTCCTGGGCAACCTGGTCGAAAAGGGGGTGGGCCGGTAACTCCTCCTGAACATCACGTTGGAAAAGGAAGTGAGCAGGGAACACACAGCATCACATCTTACGGTGATCTCATCTCACCTTTTCAAAAAGACTCCAATTTCAAGCTAAGAGACAAGATCGAACTCTTACACCTCAAACTTGTGAACTGAGCGTGCAGTCATACAGCCAAAATGACATCAGGCTTGAACAGTTAGCTCACATTCACCTGACAATTGATTCTATGAGTCTGATCCACCCAGTGCACACAAAAAAATTAACACTTACCCACTTCTAATTGGCAAAGACCTGCTAGATCGCTTTGAACCTTTACAGGACTTCAAACAACTGAAAGTTTGGGCTCAAGTGCGGGAACCCCTCCCCCTCCAGTCACACAGGCCAACCGAGCCAGACTGTCAGGTCACAGAGTTCACGGAAACTCTCACAGCCAGCCACGGGGACACCGTTCCAGCACCAGACCAAGATTCAAGTTCACCAATCTGCACATTTCAGCTCACCTAAGACTCTGATTCCTTCTGCCCCAAGGTCACAACTGACCTGCAGTTGAATGATGTAACCACTACTGACATTGTACTTGCACTATGGGCAGACAACTCAGCCATCAGTGTCTCACTATTCAATGCTCTCATTAAGACACACCAGACCTTCCTTCTGCCAGCAAGCGCGACCGTTTTCCTTTAAACACGTACCCATCAACCATGGTTACGGCCAAAGGTGTCTGCGCTTTGAACCTGAACTGGAACCACCGGTGTCTGACCCATTACTTCCTGGTCCTTCCGGACCTGCCCCATGATGTCTACATTGGAGTAGACATCCTAACTCACCTCAAGGCTCATGTGGACATCATTAATGAGGTAGTGTGGGCCCCATTGACTTTACAGCCCCCTGTTGTTCCAACCAACACTGAGAACCTCCTGTCAGGTCAGACCATTCCTGAGGTTGGCACCCTAATCAACGAACAGGAAACTGTGATACCAGCTTACACCAAAGGGGTCGCCGTCCGGCTCAACATGCGTTGTGGTCAAACCCTAAACCACACGCTGGGCTTCTTTCAACCTTCACCCGAATGTGTTGAACTTGGACTCACGTTGGAAGCCACACCCCTTACTGAAGTGTCATCGCGTGTAGTCTACATCCTTTTCAACAACTGCGTGCCAATGGACAAAGACCAGGTATGCAGAACAGCACCAACAGTGGAGCCGTACCCAGGATTTGAGTCTCAAGTTCAGCAAATTCTAAAAGACGCTGACGCAATTAAAAATGATGCAGATCTACAAAGACTCAGACAAGTCCTTTACAAGTTCAAAGCATCCTTTGCCAAAGACTCTTTAGATTGTGGTCTCACCGAACTCCACACTGTGCGCATCCCAACGCACCCTAATGCTCCTCCCACTTTTGTCAGGCAGTACAAGATCCCCATCGCTAAACACGAACCGGTGCGAGAGATCATCGGATCCAGGCTTGAAAAAGGTGTCATCCGTCCATGCAACAGCGCCCATTCTGCCCCCATCTGGCCCGTCCTCAAACCAAACGGCAAGTAGCGACCCACCATTGACTGCAGGAAACTGAATCAACAGGTGCCACTGTCCCGATGGCCCATGACCCAGCTGGAGCAAGAAATACCCAGAATCAGAGGAGCCACAATCTTCTCAACACTTGATGTGGCATCTGGATTCTGGACCATACCTGTGCATCCAGAAGACCAGCACAAGCAAGCATTCACGTTCGGCAACAGACAATTCACTTTCACCAGGTACCCGTTAGGCTATGCCACCTCACCTGCTGAGTTCAACATCTTCCTGAACAAAGCATGCCCAGATGCCAGAATGAGAGGTAACCTTATCTACGTTGATGATGCTCTCATGAAAAGCACAACAGTGGCTGACCACCTGAAAGAGATAGACTATGTTTTGAACCAATTATCCACTGCCGGCGCCAAGAACGCCCTCCACAAAGGACAGTGGTGTCGAACCAAAGTCAACTATGTGGCCCCACTCATCGGATCACAAGGCATCGAACCGCAGTCCAGCCGTATTCAAGCTGTTCAAAACATCAAGCCACCCACCAACATCTCAAGCTACAAGCTTTCTATGGGTGCGCAATTACTCACGGCAGTTCAGCGAAAGCAACTCAGACATTGCGAAACCTCTAACTGCCCTTCTGAAAAAAGACTGCCCATTTGTATGGACAGAAGTTAAAGAAAATGCCATCAATGAGCTAAAACGACACTTATGCACAGCTCCATGCCTGGCTTACTCTGACCCACAAAAAGAGTTCTATCTAGAAGCTGGGTTCTCCAACCACTGTCTCAGTGGTGGCCTGTACCAAAGGCATGATCAAGACAAAGGAGTCGTTACATATGCCAGCAGGACACTTCTCCCACCAGAGACTAAAATTCTCAGACTGTGAAAAAGCCCTGCTCTGCACTGTATGGGCCATCCAGAGATTCTCCAACTACATTGGAGCCCATTGGAGCCAGTGCATCCGAGATGGCGTGATCACCAATTCACGCATTGCCACATGGTTAATGGCCCTCCAGGGGCACAATGTTGAGGCATGTTATGCTCAAAATCACAAGTCTGCGCTAGGCCACGGCCTGGCAGCCTGCCAAAACTGCTCTGATAACACACCAGCTGCGACGGTGGATGTAGAAGAACCCCAACAACAACAACTGACCTGTCACAGGTACTTTAAAGACAATTCGTGTCAAGGTATGCCCACAGCCTACATCGATGGATGTTCCTACCACCATGAGGGCACCCGTCAATCAGGTGCGGGCATGCTGTAGGTAAATTACATAACGTGCCCACCACAATACTTCAAGTTGGGCCCGCAGTCATCACAATATGCTGAGGTAGCAGCCATTCTCATAACGCTGCACACCGCGTTGACGTGTACATCAAAGAACTCCTTATGTGCACAGACTTTAACTATGCCTGACTCAGTTTCCCATACCAACTTCCAGGCTGGAAACAAAATGGCTGTAAGACTTCAAACCACATGCCTGTCACTTACCAACACCGGTTCCAGGCATGCGATGACATCACAAGAACAAACAACATGATTGTCTACTGGAAAAAGGTGAAATGACACTCAAGGCAACCGGGCCTTGACAAAGACTTGAATGACCAAACCCATACCCTCACCAAGCCTGGCGCACTTAACGACTAGCTGTGGTAACTTCAAACCCGACCACCCACCCTGAAGTTTGAAGTGATTACACACAGCATAAGAACTTTACAACCTAAACTTTCTACCTCACAGCAGTTTACGCTAGCTCCGCTGTTTACAAACACAAACATAACGAACATGCGGGCTTCTGACACAATAAAGACTTTGCTTCACCACCTCTCAGACTCCTCCAACCAACCCTTGACTGCCGTCTACACTCACTGACAACCAGTTACTCAGAACACGACATGACACCAAGCACATGCTGCGTGCACAGAGCTACATTCTATGTGTGCACCGTCTGACACCACAACGCAAAGACGTGTAATGCAACGGCGCAAAGGGGGGATAAGGCCAATGTATGTCCATGACGCATCATGCGCTGCAAACCACAGCACCAGAGCCACTGACAATACACTGAAGCAAGCGACATGCCAGCAGCAAGAAGTGGCAAAACATGGGCCAAGGCAAGCTAAACCTAGTTGCCACCCATGAAATAAAAAGACTGCCCAGTCCAACCAAAGACAACCCTCGCTGGCTTTTTCCTCCCCTTTCTTTCTCTCTCTCCCTGTTGTCTGTACCAGGTTGCTGCTGTGGTTCGCCATGCCGTGCTGTCAGCCAGAGGACAGCTGCCACCGAGATAACAACTGAGACTCCTGATCACCGACTGCAGGACCTACACCCATCAAGCGCATGTTCGACTCATCCAGCCCCACAAGGCCTACAGAGCACACTACCCCAGCACCGTAGCCCAATACGGCTGGGTAAGTGCCCGATGGACAGAGGACTCCCTCTCTCACGCCAAGGCCAAGGTCGAACACATGTCCAACCAACTTGGGAAAGTGACTGTTACACAATCAGGACTCCTAAGCACCAACTAACACTCCAAACGGTTCCTGGGAGCCGTAGCTGCCGCCAGAACTCTGTTCGACACTGGTATGCCAAGTGTCCACACAGCAAACATAGCCACTGCGAAACGGCATGTGGTTGAAATTCAGACTGAACTTTCACAGCTAAAAGAGCAACTCACCACGCAGAGTGCATCTTTGCAAACCATCGGCAAGACATTGAGAGGAAAGTGGTCATCCTCAACGCTCACAGCATCCTGCTGAATCAGACCATGAACTGCATGAAACCGCTGTTTACTGTCTTCCAGAATGACTTTGCCCAAACTCAGCTGGTTACAGCCCTGATAACAGACATGCTTGGGAGGTTAACTCCTCAAATGACAGCCCAGCCACGGGTAGAATCCCACCGTACTTGAAACCCTTAAGCCTTGTGCTAACTATGCTGGTTTCGGCCATCACCAGGCCAACTGATCCTCTACAAATACACCTGGCCTACTCTCTGGGTAGCGCCATCCTACTCTACGTCGATCACGAGCAGAGGGAAGTGGATGTGCTCTTGAACCAATCCATCAGCGAGTCAAACCAAGTCTACAGACTTAAAGGCATTGCCAATGTCAGGTTTTTGAAAAGCAACACCCACATCAAGGCACGTTTTCCAGATGTGGTGGCCTACCACGACAGCTGCACCTGGCCCCAAACCTGCACATGTGTACCTCACCAAATTCATTCACTATCTCTGCCCTAGCAAACCCTTCCTCAGAGACAACACTGAAGGAACCTGCGGGTTGCAACCCCTGGTCAGCGACACACGCTGCCCTGCCAAAGCTAAGCCTTGAGCAAAAGTCACAGAGACGCAAGCAGAGATTGTAGATGACAGGTGGCTCGTTAACACACCTGTGCGTACAGCTACTCTCACTTACCACCAGCATGACACAACCAGCCGTGTCAACATGCTCAACCACAGTACGTGGATTCAAGCCCCGAAAGGTGCCATATTCCACCTGAATGATCTGGCATTGTACCATCTTCCGAGCAAAGAGTACCAGACAGCACTGGAACTCCCATCCTTCAAGAACTACAACTTCACCTTAGATCCAGAACTGAGACTCTGGATCGAGGAAAGGGGGTCCCAATTCATTGACATTGCTCCGGTCAACACAGCCATCCAAGCACTGTCTCGACTGCCCGTTCTGAACACTTCATCTGCGGTCCTAGGCTGGACCTTAGCCGACATTGTGCTGTGCATCTCTACAGGTAATCAGCCACACTCTGACACTATGAGTGGCATTCATTCTGTACAGAAGACTCCACCAGATGCGACACAGCCGAGCTCACGAAAGCCGTGCCTGAAGGTCTCACACGGAATCCCCGGAAAGGGGGTGCCAAGTCAGAGACCACGCCAAACCTCATCGAGCTGAATCCTCAGCTTTAAGATCCACCTGCCATCCTACCATCAGGTTCCACCTGCTACCCTACTACCATGGTCCACCTGCTACATGACCATCAGGATTCACCTGCCAGTCGGCCATTGTGATGATTGTCGTCCGATGATGTTCACACAGGGACTTCATCCGACGAAAAGGGGGAATATGTAGCGACTGACCGAATCCTGTTTTCCTTTCACTACTGAACAAATATGAACACATATATGTTTAATTACAATTTAAATACACACACACACACCACACATACCCGCACACAAATGTCCTGTGTGTGCAACTTAGGATAGGAATGTCCTTAATGTATATAACACAGAATTGTATCTAACCTTCCTGTATGCATGCATATCTAATTAGTTTTGTCTTATTCTATAGATGTAATTGGAGACTGGTCTGTAACTTCAAATAGTAAGTGTATTTCTAAAGAAAGATTACCTAACAGGATCATCTTTTGTAACTCTCCCTCTTGCTAGGTCATAAAACTTTATGACCCCCAAAAGGAATTCCAAGGGAATCACAGCTCCCACTTGAATTCTGATGAAGAAAGACTAATAGACTCTGCAATCTATATATAACCACTTAAGAAATGTATAAACATGAATTTGATCTTTCCTAGGTCATGGTAGCCGGTATTATGGCTTTATAGTCGTGTGAGTGAACATTAAATGTGTGTAATTCTGCATATGAATGTAACTTTATGTTTCTTCTACTCGTTACGGCCATTCTTGGTACCGGTTTGACCGTCTTATTTTGACTAAACCAGTCATACACAGGATATTACAGTAAAATGTATTGTTCTGTGTGTACAATCTTTCTGGCTAGAAATGAAAAAAATTTATAGCATCATCAATTATCCTGACAAGACAAAGAAGAACTTTTCCCGCTCGAGATGCTCTAAGATGATTGGGTCACATAAGCGAAGCAGGCGTGAACCCCTCCTCTCTATAAGAAACTGACAAAGGAGTTTCTCAAGAGAGCACTTTCCCTGTGAGAGGTTTCCGGTCCCATGGCTCCTTAGGGAGCTTTACACCGCGTTTCTTTTCTTTTCCTTTCTTTACTAAGTTTTATTTTCATTTTCGCCTCTCCCTCCCGAGGGAGATGAACTCTGAACTATTTCCTTGGTAACTTCACGTTCGGTGAACCTTTAAAACTTCCCGCGAGTCTGCTCGCCCCGGAAGACAAGAGAGAACAAGCCTATAGCACCGAAGGACAAACACGCATACGACTCTGCGTTCCTCAGCAACACAAAGAGAACCATATACGCAAGTATAGGTTATTGATTTGATTTGATTGATGTGATTTCTTGTTGCCTCTCTAAGGGTTATTGTCTGTGATTTTTGCCATGCTGCGATCACCCCGGTGATCTCTCTCATCCTGACCGTCAGTTTCACTTTCTCATCCTCTATCTCTCTCTAGCTAGTCCATAAAAATAAAAAGCGTCCATTCAGTCATTGGGCCGATGGGAATCGGACGGTGGTTGGCGGACGAGCGCGCCGAAACCCCCTCAGGGGCCCGACGGGAGTGCCCCGAAGCCCGAGGCCACCCTAAGCAGTTCTGCCTTCGTCCTTGGTGGGGCGCCACACGTGCCCCGTCCCACTAACCCACTTTTTGTCCGATTGACCACTAGAGTGATCAGACCTCCCCCCTACCCCCCCCCCCGTCCCACTAACCCACTATTTGTCCAATAACCCACTATATGGCGCAAACTTCCCGTTGACCCCCCCCCCCCCCCCCACTCCCTGGCCACGCCCCCGTCCCACGAACCCACTATTTGTCCAATAACCCACTATATTTAACAAAAGTCACGGGACCACCCCCCCCCCACTCCCTGGCCACGCCCCCGTCCCACTAACCCACTATTTGTCCAATAACCCACTATATGGCGCAAACTTCCCGTTGACCCCCACCCCCCCCCACTCCCGGGCCACGCCCCCATCCCACGAACCCACTATTTGTCCAATAACCCACTATATTGGGCAAACTTCCCGTTGAAAAGTTTTGAAAAGTACTAACCCCGGCCTTCATGCAATAAGCTGCAATCGGACACAATCCCACCTGCCATCGATTGAATGGGGTTATTCAGACAGTTTCTTTGATAGACATTTGAATTAAAGTTCCTGTCATGATGGTAACTAATTTACTGCACTCAGCAGACCACCCAGAGTCCATAGCACCCAGTGCCATCCCATAATTCCACTGTCCACGAAGCCACTATTTGTCCAATAACCCACATTTTTTGAAAAATACTAACCCCGGCCTTCATGCAATAAGCTGCAATCGGACACAATCCCACCTGCCATCGATTTAATGGGGATATTCAGACAGTTTCTTTGATAGACATTTGAATTAAAGTTCCTGTCATGATGGTAACTATTTGACTGCACTCAGCAGGCCACCCAGAGTCCATAGCACCCAGTGCCATCCCATAATTCCACTGTCCACGAAGCCACTATTTGTCCAATAACCCACTATTTTTGAAAAGTACTAACCCCGGCCTACATGCAATAAGCTGCAATCGGACACAATCCCACCTGCCATCGATTGAATGGGGATATTCAGACAGTTTCTTTGATAGACATTTGAATTAAAGTTCCTGTCATGATGGTAACTATTTGACTGCACTCAGCAGGCCACCCAGAGTCCATAGCACCCAGTGCCATCCCATAATTCCACTGTCCACGAAGCCACTATTTGTCCAATAACCCACTATTTTTGAAAAGTACTAACCCCGGCCTTCATGCAATAAGCTGCAATCGGACACAATCCCACCTGCCATCGATTGAATGGGGATATTCAGACAGTTTCTTTGATAGACATTTGAATTAAAGTTCCTGTCATGATGGTAACTAATTTACTGCACTCAGCAGGCCACCCAGAGTCCATAGCACCCAGTGCCATCCCATAATTCCACTGTCCACGAAGCCACTATTTGTCCAATAACCCACTGTTTTTGAAAAGCACTAACCCCGGCCTTCATGCAATAAGCTGTAATTGGACACAATCCCACATGCCATCGATTGAATGGGGATTCAGAGAGTTTCTCTGATAGACATTTGAATTAAAGTTGCTGTCATGATGAAAACATTTTACTGCACTCAGGGGCCTCCCCTGAGTCCGTAGCACCAAGTCCCATCCCATAATTCCACTGACCGCGAAACCACTATTTTTACAATGGAACAAATGGGTGGGTCAGGGGGCAATATGCTCTCTATCGCCCACTAGAGGTGTCCGAAAACCACCTATTCCGTGGCAAGTAGGTAAGGTTCTTTTTATTAAAACCATTATATTCTTGATTGCTAATTGTCTAAAGTGCTCATTTTTACAAAGTCAATGAAGTGTTCGACCCTTTAGCTACAAAGCTTTACATTTCGTTGCTATTTCAGTAACCTAAATTTTATAATAACAAGAAGGTGATTTTTCCTGGCCAGAAAATAGCTTGTTTGGAATTATAAGAAAGAGATAATTTTTGTTGAAAATTGATGTTAATATTATGGCCGTTTGCTGGACAAACAGATTGTTCGATAACTAAATTAATTCCATTTAAGGTTATCTCATATAATCAATCTGTAATAAGACTATTGATATATTAATGACGAACCATAACCCATTATGGTGATCATTCATATATACAATCGATCTATTTTCAGCTTCGATAATTTAACTGTAATGTGCAATATATTAATCATTCATGATTAATTATTAAATTCCCTATATATAATTTGAGCTAATTTAATGTAAGACTCATTGTCGCTACATCTGTGTTGTGAAATAAAATAATATGTCATTTAAAAAAGACTGTTTTGTTTTATTTGTAATTGTTTGTAAAATATTGTTTAAGATTTACATACCTTGAGGAAGTTGTTCCTCAGCTTGCGAGGCTACAGTTGCCATCTCCAGGTCATCTTCCTCCTCAAAAAAATCCGTAGCAGCAGAGTCTGTAAAATAACATAAAACACTAAGCACATGTCACCAACACACTTGTATGCGTTAAGTGATACTCACCACATGTAAAGAGCTGTCTCCGGGCTGCGGACTCAGACGCAGGTGGTACACGTGGTCCTGCAGCTGTTGAACACGTATTTTCGTTAGACATATATACTGCATAATATATACTGTAATGATTTTAAAGCTTGCAAATCACTTACAGGGTTTGGCTGGAGACAAAATCTTTTGTGCCAGCTGTGAAGCAGATAAATGCTTCCCCCGCGCCAACAGGGCCTTCACATTGGTCGCCAGCAGTGGCCTGTTCTTAGTGGCAGTAGGTGGAGGAGGAACAGACACAGTGGCAGTGGGCACAGCAGCAGTGAGGACAGATGCAGTGGGCACAGTGGTGGTGGGCACGTGGGCTGGAGCCTGCCTCTTCAGCACGTATGCTTTGAAAAGGGCCATATTGGTGTTAGGCCTGGCCTTTGCCTTCTTCAGGTAGGTGATGAGAGCCTGGGCCTCCTTGCTTGGGTCCTCATACACCTCCTTCATTGACCTACCCTTAAAATCCCCAAACTCCACCATCAGACATCCAGAGTCTCCTGTCCTCTCGGCCTCCTGCAGCATGGCCTGTTTTTTCTGATACACCTCCACAGCCTCGCCTACCTCCCTGATCTGCGAGGTGTATCTGAGGAACAGGTGTTTGTTGGCCGACAGCGGGTTGTCCCTCTCCTCCCCCAAAATGCTGCTGACCAGATAGCAGGCATACCCCAGTGAGTTCTCCAGCAGCCACAGGAACCTCTGACCCTGGTGTTTCCCAAACTGGATCTTGCAGTGAGCCAGAACCAGGTACTGGTCTCCAGGATTCCCTCCATTCTGCCTCACAAAGGCAGTGGCCTCAGCCAGGACCTCCTCCTTACACCTGGCCCTATCTGCCAACACGATCTCCCTCCTATTGGCCTCCTCAGTTGGCCCCATAAGGAGTCGACCCTCAGAGGTTCTTCGTAAAACCGGGTATGCATACATAATCTGAAAGGACACAGGCATAAACAGAACGTTACATAGCTGTCATATTCCAACTGAAAGTATTTTACTACAGCATTTGCTTTTTATGTAATAAATTATTATAATATTATAATAATTAATGATTATTATTATTATGAGCATAAGCATTATTGTTTTTTATACAACTGTGAATCACTTTGAATTGCCTTGTGTACAAATTGTAAATAGTGTGATGAACTTATTAATAAGAAAATAAATAACACTTCTTGGTACAATCTTGCTGGTATCATGCCCTGCTTAAATCGTTTTGTTTTGTTTAGCTTTTGTGGCAGAGATTACTAAGAAACACCAAATATAACATAAAGGCGTTTATGACAATTCATAATAATATGATCATCAAACAGATCTAAAACTTAAAATGGTATATCAAATCGTTTTGGTATATCTTTTATAACGTAGTTGAGAATCATTTGTTGAAACAAAAAAACACTTGTTTTTGCCTATTCATGTCTTTTTAAATATGTATAACATAGTATTTAAAAAGATAACATAAATATGTATACTGGTGTATAACATAGTATAGTATAACATATATGAATTAAACTTTTTTTTAAAGGTTTTAGTAAAATATCTTCTTGTGCTCAAAATAATGTAATGAATGACAAAAATGAGGATGGAGGAATCGAATGAAAGCTTTTTTATACATTGGAATACTTGATCACTCGAGCGTCACTTCATAGCGTCATCAGCAGCGCTCAAAGGATCTGCCCTCATGTTGTTGCAGTTTGTTTATTTAAGAAATTCATAATAAATAATAATAAAGCAAGATACCCTGTTGAAATATGTGTAATGTGTGGTTTATATAAACTGCAAAGGTAAAGTATACTTTAAAACAGATTGTGACCGATGTGAAGGGGGAGGAGAATGTATACGTGCGTCACGTTTAGTCAATAAAACCCTTCCGCATAGGATACAACTGTGTATCCTCGCTCATGACTCCTCTGAAAGCCTCCTCACTCCTCGAGGTGCAATTAGGGCAGTGTTTCCCAAACTTTTTTCAGTCGAGGCACCCTTTGAAAATTTAAAAAAAATTGTGGCACCCTACACTAGTGTTGTCACGATACTACTTTGATACTATACCTTGAAATATATTGATTTTCAATACCACAGGGAATAACTGCCGTATATAGGCCTACTGTCATATAGATATTTTTTAATATTATCAATTTTTTTGTCCATCCATTTAAAGTCTAGGAAATCATTAATTTCTTCTGCAGAGATGACTTTACATGATGACATATTTAATTAAGGCTTTTATTCATAATTCAGCAAAACATTGCTCAATTACCATTGCAAATCTCACCTAAATGTTTGCTCACTCAGTGTAGGCCTATTTGTGTTTTTATATTGGGATAATTTTGTTATAATTGCACAAGATAGCTTGTTTTTAATATATTTTATAATGTAATAATTTCACAGTTAATCTCCAAATTAATGTATAAACAACATAAAGACAGTATATTTTAAATAATTGTTTAATGGCATCTTTTTTATGAATGAAGCCCAGTATCACTGATACCAATACTGCTACTGATGTCAGGAAATACACAGAAATTGAATAAAGTTATCAAACACTTTACAGTCTTCACTGCATAAATAATAAATTAAATATAGATGAATCCTTATTAAAGCTACAAGCGTTCTTTAGTCAAGAGCAGTGAGTAATTTTCTCTGTTACCTGTTCTTTGATTCTGTTGTCACTGCTGCACTTGTTTATCTCACACGCGTCCCATCTTCTCACAACTCTAATTTAAGATTTTAACTAATTTAAGACTGCTCTCATGAGGATACTCAACAAAACGGACATTTTGTCATAACTGTGTGTTATTATTCGTTCAAGCACGAAAGAGAAGTCGATTCTGGCACGCGATGCGCGTCGTCCTGTGTCAGCAGGACATTCACAGACAGCGCGTTCTCTTTTGTCTTTTCGCGGTTGCATGGTTTAAAAGCATTTGCATGAATAAGAACGTGATTATATAATGTAAGGCTAGCCAAAGGATGACAGAAAAAACGGATGCTGCGTTAATTGTGTTTAAATCTTTTTTAACGCGCAAAACTGAAAAACATTAATCGCACGCGTTACCGTTGACAGCAGTACGGACATAACCGATGTGTTTGTGAATATGCGGCAAGACGGACGTTGTGACAATGGTTCGTGTGTATTTGACCGTAAGCGCAACAAGCCATGAAAAAGAGGCAGCTTTATGTGTGGACGCTGGGAATGAAGCACGAGAATGAAAGCATGAGGAACCCCCGCAATTCAACGAACGCGGAAAACTTATGAGTTGCATTTTTTATTATAAATTTGTGTGCATTATTTGTTGTTATTAGACGATGCGAGAATGATGATACATTTATTTATTTTTTTTTACACATTTTAGCAATTTAAAAATGTTTAATGGAGTTTTTACACGGCACCCCTGCTCTCGCCAGAAGGCACCCCAGGGTGCCGCGGCACCCCGTTTGGGAAACGCTGAATTAGAGAATTGAGATGTCCTTCAAGATGGCTGAGCTCGATCGGTTTCCGGGTCATAGGATGGAGGACAGAGGAACGAGGAGACGAGGAGGGATATTGAGAAGCACCCTATGTTTCCCCAATTCCGACTCGGTTTGAGAGTGCCAATTTCACCGCCACGTCAGCAATTGCGCATCACCTCTGTTTTTTCCCTCCCTTCCGCGAAGAACCTAAAAAGGTTCTACCGAGATTTGAACTCGGATCGCTGGATTCAAAGCCCAGAGTGCTAACCATTACACCATGGAACCAACACACCCTCCGAGCTGTTTGTCTGAGAGGGAGATAGCGATGAGGCTAGGTGGAATCAGGTAGCCTAAAGGAGGCGAGCGTGGTTCCTCTGCCGAAACCCGAGATTGAACCAGGGACCTTTAGATCTTCAGTCTAACACTCTCCCAACTGAGCTATTTCGGCCAGGTACTTGTGCTGTTTAGCCTGGCAAATGAAGGTCCCACCGAGATTTGAATTCGGATCACTGGATTCAGAGCCCAGAGTGCTAACCCTTACACCATGGAACCTCGGCGTGTGTCAACTTTTCCCATGAGGTGCAGAGATTTAAGTCATTCAGTCCAGAACCCCGATAGCAAGGAGCGAAAGAAGCCTTTGCTTTTTAAGCCCATGTTTCCCCAATTCCGACTCGGTTTGAGAGTGCCAATTTCACCGCCACGTCAGCAGTTGCGCATCACCTCTGTTTTTCCCCTCCCTTCCGCAAAGATCCTAAAAAGGTTCCACCGAGATTTGAACTCGGATCGCTGGATTCAAAGCCCAGAGTGCTAACCATTACACCATGGAACCAACACACCCTGCTAACTGGCTGTCTGAGAGGTGGAATCAGGTAGACTAAAAGAGGGGGAGGTTGTTCCTCTGCCGAAACCCGTCTAACGCTCTAACGCTCTCCCAACTGAGCTACTTCGGCCAGGTACTTGTGCGGTTTGGCCAGCATGTATGTATGGGAGACCGCCCGTCATTTTCGAGAAGAGCAGAGCGAAGGTCTCAGAGAGAAAATGATTGGCCCGTACGGGGATCGAACTCGCAGCATTGGCGTTATTAGGGCCAAGCTCTAACCAACTGAGCTAACCAGCCTCTCTCTGGCACATTTTATCCCCAATTGCTCAGAAATATCCTGGTTGCCCTAATAAGGCTGAAGAGATTAAAAGCAAAGCCGAATAATGGGCTCGTCCGGGATTTGAACCCGGGACCTCTCGCACCCTAAGCGAGAATCATACCCCTAGACCAACGAGCCGAAACATACATCCTCCCTGCTGCTGTCGGGCCGAAAACATTTCAGCTTCCATGGCTTAAAGCGCAATTTTTTGATTAAATCAACAATTAAAAGGTAGCCAGTGCAAAGTTTCCAGCACAGAGGAAATGCGGCCTCTTTTTTTGTGGTCATTGGAAATCACGCTGCAGGACCTGCACACGAATAATGAGAAGCTTACTTACAGGAGCCTGGTCTGCAACACTGGACCCAGTTGATGTTGCAGGAGCAGAGGCAGCACTTGGCTGGACAGAAGGCTGTGGAGGAGACTGCAGAGGAGGCTGAGCAGGGCGCAGAGGAGGAGACTGCAGAGGAGGCTGGGCAGGGCGCAGAGGAGGAGACTGCAGAGGAGGCTGGGCAGGGCGCAGAGGAGGAGACTGCAGAGGAGGCTGGGCAGGGTGCAGAGGAGGAGACTGCAGAGGAGGCTGGGCAGGGCGCTGCAGTCCTGTGGGTGGCTGTAGTGAGGATGGTCCTGGTGCAGAGGGACAGGGGTTGAAAGCCTTGCTGGAAAGATGGGAGTTGCTCTTTCCAGTGGACAGGAAGCTCTGCAGGCGACTGGGACACCTGGCCAGGGGTCCACAATGCTGGAGGAGCAGGATAAGGGGCAGGAGCACGGGCAGTAGCACGAGCCGGGGCAGGAGCAGGGCCTCTCGAGCCTGCAGTGGCTGGAGAAAAAAGAAAAAACTTACCCACTTACAGGGTTTGGCTGGAGACAAAATCTTTTGTGTGTCTCTTTTTAGTGGCAGTAGGTGGAGGAGGAACAGACATAGTGGCAGTGGGCACAGCAGAAGTGAGGACAGATGCAGTGGGCACAGTGGTGGTGGGCACGTGGGCTAGAGCCTGCCTCTTCAGCACGTATGCTTTGAAAAGGGCCATATTGGTGTTAGGCCTGGCCTTTCCCTTCTTCAGGTAGGTGATGAGAGCCTGGGCCTCCTTGCTTGGGTCCTCATACACCTCCTTCATTGACCTACCCTTAAAATCCCCAAACTCCACCATCAGACATCCAGAGTCTCCTGTCCTCTGGGCCTCCTGCAGCATCGCCTGTTTTTTTCTGATACACCTCTACAGCCTCGCCTACCTCCCTGATCTGCGAGGTGTATCTGAGGAACAGGTGTTTGTTGTCCGACAGCGGGTTGTCCCTCTCCTCCTCCCCCAAAATGCTGCTGACCAGATAGCAGGCATACCCCAGTGAGTTCTCCAGCAGCCACAGGAACCTCTGACCCTGGTGTTTCCCAAACTGGATCTTGCAGTGAGCCAGAACCAGGAACTGGTCTCCAGGATTCCCTCCATTCTGCCTCAAAAAGGCAGTGGCCTCAGCCAGGACCTCCTCCTTACACCTGGCCCTCCCTGCCAACACGATCTTCCTCCTATTGGCCTCCTCAGTTGGCCCCATAAGGAGTCGACCCTCAGAGGTTCTTCGTAAAACCGGGTATGCATACATAATCTGAAAGGACACAGGCATAAACAGAACGTTACATAGCTGTCATATTCCAACTGAAAGTATTTTACTACATCATTTGTTTTTTATGTAATTAATTATTATAATATTATAATAATTAATGAATATTATTATTATTATTATGAGCATAAGCATTATTGTTTTTTATACAACTGTGAATCACTTTGAATTGCCTTGTGTACAAATTGTAAATAGTGTGATGAACTTATTAATAAGAAAATAAATAACACTTCTTGGTACAATCTTGCTGGTATCATGCCATGCTTAAATCGTTTTGTTTTGTTTAGCTTTTGTGGCAGAGATTACTAAGAAAACCCAAATATAACATAAAGGCGTTTATGCCAATTCATAATAATATGATCATCAAACAGATCTAAAACTTAAAATGGTATATCAAATCGTTTTGGTATTTCTTTTATAACATAGTTGAGAATCATTTGTTGAAACAAAAAAACACTTGTTTTTGCCTATTCATGTCTTTTTAAATATGTATAACATAGAATTTAAAAAGATAACATAAATATGTATACTGGTGTATAACATAGTATAGTATAACATATATGAATTAAACTTTTTTTTAAAGGTTTTAGTAAAATATCTTCTTGTGCTCAAAATAATGTAATGAATGACAAAAATGAGGATGGAGGAATCGAATGAAAGCTTTTTTATACATTGGAATACTTGATCACTCGAGCGTCACTTCATAGCGTCATCAGCAGCGCTCAAAAGATCTGCCCTCATGTTGTTGCAGTTTGTTTATTTAAGAAATTCATAATAAATAATAATAAAGCAAGATACCCTGTTGAAATATGTGTAATGTGTGGTTTATATAAACTGCAAAGGTAAAGTATACTTTAAAACAGATTGTGACCGATGTGAAGGGCGAGGAGAATGTATACGTGCGTCACGTTTAGTCAATAAAACACTTCCGCATAGGATACAACTGTGTATCCTCGCTCATGACTCCTCTGAAAATCTCCTCACTCCTCGAGGTGCAATTAGAGAATTGAGATGTCCTTCAAGATGGCTGAAATCGATCGGTTTCCGGGTCATAGGATGGAGGACAGAGGAACGAGGAGACGAGGAGGGATATTGAGAAGCACCCTATGTTTCCCCAATTCCGACTCGGTTTGAGAGTACCAATTTCACCGCCACGTCAGCAGTTGCGCATCACCTCTGTTTTTTCCCTCCCTTCCGCGAAGAACCTAAAAAGGTTCTACCGAGATTTGAACTCGGATCGCTGGATTCAAAGCCCAGAGTGCTAACCATTACACCATGGAACCAACACACCCTCCCAGCTGTCTGTCTGAGAGGCAGATAGCGATGAGGCTAGGTGGAGTCAGGTAGCCTAAAGGAGGCGGGTGTGGTTCCTCTGCCGAAACCTGAGATTGAACCAGAGACCTTTAGATCTTCAGTCTAACACTCTCCCAACTGAGCTATTTCGACCAGGTACTTGTGCTGTTTAGCCTGGCAAATGAAGGTCTCACCGAGATTTGAATTCGGATCACTGGATTCAGAGCCCAGAGTGCTAACCCTTACACAATGGAACCTCGGCGTGTGTCAACTTTTCCCATGAGGTGCAGAGATTTAAGTCATTCAGTCCAGAACCGCGATAGCAAGGAGCAAAATAAGACTTTGCTTTTTAAGCCCATGTTTCCCCAATTCCGACTCGGTTTGAGAGTGCCAATTTCACCGCCACGTCAGCAGTTGCGCATCACCTCTGTTTTTCCCCTCCCTTCCGCAAAGATCCTAAAAAGGTTCCCCCGAGATTTGAACTCGGATCGCTGGATTCAAAGCCCAGAGTGCTAACCATTACACCATGGAACCAACACACCCTGCTAACTGGCTGTCTGAGAGGTGGAATCAGGTAGACTAAAAGAGGGGGAGGTTGTTCCTCTGCCGAAACCCGTCTAACGCTCTAACGCTCTCCCAACTGAGCTACTTCGGCCAGGTACTTGTGCGGTTTGGCCAGCATGTATGTATGGGAGACCGCCCGTCATTTTCGAGAAGAGCAGAGCGAAGGTCTCAGAGAGAAAATGATTGGCCCGTACGGGGATCGAACTCGCAGCATTGGCGTTATTAGCGCCACGCTCTAACCAACTGAGCTAACCAGCCTCTCTCTGGCACATTTTATCCCCAATTGCTCAGAAATATCCTGGTTGCCCTAATAAGGCTGAAGAGATTAAAAGCAAAGCCGAATAATGGGCTCGTCCGGGATTTGAACCCGGGACCTCTCGCACCCTAAGCGAGAATCATACCCCTAGACCAACGAGCCGAAACATACATCCTCCCTGCTGCTGTCAGGCCGAAAACATTTCAGCTTCCATGGCTTAAAGCGCAATTTTTTGATTAAATCAACAATTAAAAGGTAGCCAGTGCAAAGTTTCCAGCACAGAGGAAATGCGGCCTCTTTTTTTGTGGTCATTGGAAATCACGCTGCAGGACCTGCACACGAATAATGAGAAGCTTACTTACAGGAGCCTGGTCTGCAACACTGGACCCAGTTGATGTTGCAGGAGCAGAGGCAGCACTTGGCTGGACAGAAGGCTGTGGAGGAGACTGCAGAGGAGGCTGAGCAGGGCGCAGAGGAGGAGACTGCAGAGGAGGCTGGGCAGGGCGCAGAGGAGGAGACTGCAGAGGAGGCTGGGCAGGGCGCAGAGGAGGAGACTGCAGAGGAGGCTGGGCAGGGTGCAGAGGAGGAGACTGCAGAGGAGGCTGGGCAGGGCGCTGCAGTCCTGTGGGTGGCTGTAGTGAGGATGGTCCTGGTGCAGAGGGACAGGGGTTGAAAGCCTTGCTGGAAAGATGGGAGTTGCTCTTTCCAGTGGACAGGAAGCTCTGCAGGCGACTGGGACACCTGGCCAGGGGTCCACAATGCTGGAGGAGCAGGTTAAGGGGCAGGAGCACGGGCAGTAGCACGAGCCGGGGCAGGAGCAGGGCCTCTCGAGCCTGCAGTGGCTGGAGAAAAAAGAAAAAACTTACCCACTTACAGGGTTTGGCTGGAGACAAAATCTTTTGTGTGTCTCTTTTTAGTGGCAGTAGGTGGAGGAGGAACAGACATAGTGGCAGTGGGCACAGCAGAAGTGAGGACAGATGCAGTGGGCACAGTGGTGGTGGGCACGTGGGCTAGAGCCTGCCTCTTCAGCACGTATGCTTTGAAAAGGGCCATATTGGTGTTAGGCCTGGCCTTTCCCTTCTTCAGGTAGGTGATGAGAGCCTGGGCCTCCTTGCTTGGGTCCTCATACACCTCCTTCATTGACCTACCCTTAAAATCCCCAAACTCCACCATCAGACATCCAGAGTCTCCTGTCCTCTGGGCCTCCTGCAGCATGGCCTGTTTTTTTCTGATACACCTCTACAGCCTCGCCTACCTCCCTGATCTGCGAGGTGTATCTGAGGAACAGGTGTTTGTTGTCCGACAGCGGGTTGTCCCTCTCCTCCTCCCCCAAAATGCTGCTGACCAGATAGCAGGCATACCCCAGTGAGTTCTCCAGCAGCCACAGGAACCTCTGACCCTGGTGTTTCCCAAACTGGATCTTGCAGTGAGCCAGAACCAGGAACTGGTCTCCAGGATTCCCTCCATTCTGCCTCAAAAAGGCAGTGGCCTCAGCCAGGACCTCCTCCTTACACCTGGCCCTCCCTGCCAACACGATCTTCCTCCTATTGGCCTCCTCAGTTGGCCCCATAAGGAGTCGACCCTCAGAGGTTCTTCGTAAAACCGGGTATGCATACATAATCTGAAAGGACACAGGCATAAACAGAACGTTACATAGCTGTCATATTCCAACTGAAAGTATTTTACTACATCATTTGTTTTTTATGTAATTAATTATTATAATATTATAATAATTAATGAATATTATTATTATTATTATGAGCATAAGCATTATTGTTTTTTATACAACTGTGAATCACTTTGAATTGCCTTGTGTACAAATTGTAAATAGTGTGATGAACTTATTAATAAGAAAATAAATAACACTTCTTGGTACAATCTTGCTGGTATCATGCCATGCTTAAATCGTTTTGTTTTGTTTAGCTTTTGTGGCAGAGATTACTAAGAAAACCCAGATATAACATAAAGGCGTTTATGCCAATTCATAATAATATGATCATCAAACAGATCTAAAACTTAAAATGGTATATCAAATCGTTTTGGTATTTCTTTTATAACATAGTTGAGAATCATTTGTTGAAACAAAAAAACACTTGTTTTTGCCTATTCATGTCTTTTTAAATATGTATAACATAGAATTTAAAAAGATAACATAAATATGTATACTGGTGTATAACATAGTATAGTATAACATATATGAATTAAACTTTTTTTTAAAGGTTTTAGTAAAATATCTTCTTGTGCTCAAAATAATGTAATGAATGACAAAAATGAGGATGGAGGAATCGAATGAAAGCTTTTTTATACATTGGAATACTTGATCACTCGAGCGTCACTTCATAGCGTCATCAGCAGCGCTCAAAAGATCTGCCCTCATGTTGTTGCAGTTTGTTTATTTAAGAAATTCATAATAAATAATAATAAAGCAAGATACCCTGTTGAAATATGTGTAATGTGTGGTTTATATAAACTGCAAAGGTAAAGTATACTTTAAAACAGATTGTGACCGATGTGAAGGGCGAGGAGAATGTATACGTGCGTCACGTTTAGTCAATAAAACACTTCCGCATAGGATACAACTGTGTATCCTCGCTCATGACTCCTCTGAAAATCTCCTGACTCCTCGAGGTGCAATTAGAGAATTGAGATGTCCTTCAAGATGGCTGAGCTCGATCGGTTTCCGGGTCATAGGATGGAGGACAGAGGAACGAGGAGACGAGGAGGGATATTGAGAAGCACCCTATGTTTCCCCAATTCCGACTCGGTTTGAGAGTGCCAATTTCACCGCCACGTCAGCAGTTGCGCATCACCTCTGTTTTTTCCCTCCCTTCCGCGAAGAACCTAAAAAGGTTCTACCGAGATTTGAACTCGGATCGCTGGATTCAAAGCCCAGAATGCTAACCATTACACCATGGAACCAACACACCCTCCCAGCTGTCTGTCTGAGAGGCAGATAGCGATGAGGCTAGGTGGAGTCAGGTAGCCTAAAGGAGGCGGGCGTGGTTCCTCTGCCGAAACCCGAGATTGAACCAGAGACCTTTAGATCTTAAGTCTAACACTCTCCCAACTGAGCTATTTCGACCAGGTACTTGTGCTGTTTAGCCTGGCAAATGAAGGTCTCACCGAGATTTGAATTCGGATCACTGGATTCAGAGCCCAGAGTGCTAACCCTTACACAATGGAACCTCGGCGTGTGTCAACTTTTCCCATGAGGTGCAGAGATTTAAGTCATTCAGTCCAGAACCGCGATAGCAAGGAGCAAAATAAGCCTTTGCTTTTTAAGCCCATGTTTCCCCAATTCCGACTCGGTTTGAGAGTGCCAATTTCAACGCCACCTCAGCAGTTGCGCATCACCTCTGTTTTTCCCCTCCCTTCCGCAAAGATCCTAAAAAGGTTCCACCGAGATTTGAACTCGGATCGCTGGATTCAAAGCCCAGAGTGCTAACCATTACACCATGGAACCAACACACCCTGCTAACTGGCTGTCTGAGAGGTGGAATCAGGTAGACTAAAAGAGGGGGAGGTTGTTCCTCTGCCGAAACCCGTCTAACGCTCTAACGCTCTCCCAACTGAGCTACTTCGGCCAGGTACTTGTGCGGTTTGGCCAGCATGTATGTATGGGAGACCGCCCGTCATTTTCGAGAAGAGCAGAGCGAAGGTCTCAGAGAGAAAATGATTGGCCCGTACGGGGATCGAACTCGCAGCATTGGCGTTATTAGGGCCACGCTCTAACCAACTGAGCTAACCAGCCTCTCTCTGGCACATTTTATCCCCAATTGCTCAGAAATATCCTGGTTGCCCTAATAAGGCTGAAGAGATTAAAAGCAAAGCCGAATAATGGGCTCGTCCGGGATTTGAACCCGGGACCTCTCGCACCCTAAGCGAGAATCATACCCCTAGACCAACGAGCCGAAACATACATCCTCCCTGCTGCTGTCGGGCCGAAAACATTTCAGCTTCCATGGCTTAAAGCGCAATTTTTTGATTAAATCAACAATTAAAAGGTAGCCAGTGCAAAGTTTCCAGCACAGAGGAAATGCGGCCTCTTTTTTTGTGGTCATTGGAAATCACGCTGCAGGACCTGCACACGAATAATGAGAAGCTTACTTACAGGAGCCTGGTCTGCAACACTGGACCCAGTTGATGTTGCAGGAGCAGAGGCAGCACTTGGCTGGACAGAAGGCTGTGGAGGAGACTGCAGAGGAGGCTGAGCAGGGCGCAGAGGAGGAGACTGCAGAGGAGGCTGGGCAGGGCGCAGAGGAGGAGACTGCAGAGGAGGCTGGGCAGGGCGCAGAGGAGGAGACTGCAGAGGAGGCTGGGCAGGGTGCAGAGGAGGAGACTGCAGAGGAGGCTGGGCAGGGCGCTGCAGTCCTGTGGGTGGCTGTAGTGAGGATGGTCCTGGTGCAGAGGGACAGGGGTTGAAAGCCTTGCTGGAAAGATGGGAGTTGCTCTTTCCAGTGGACAGGAAGCTCTGCAGGCGACTGGGACACCTGGCCAGGGGTCCACAATGCTGGAGGAGCAGGTTAAGGGGCAGGAGCACGGGCAGTAGCACGAGCCGGGGCAGGAGCAGGGCCTCTCGAGCCTGCAGTGGCTGGAGAAAAAAGAAAAAACTTACCCACTTACAGGGTTTGGCTGGAGACAAAATCTTTTGTGTGTCTCTTTTTAGTGGCAGTAGGTGGAGGAGGAACAGACATAGTGGCAGTGGGCACAGCAGAAGTGAGGACAGATGCAGTGGGCACAGTGGTGGTGGGCACGTGGGCTAGAGCCTGCCTCTTCAGCACGTATGCTTTGAAAAGGGCCATATTGGTGTTAGGCCTGGCCTTTCCCTTCTTCAGGTAGGTGATGAGAGCCTGGGCCTCCTTGCTTGGGTCCTCATACACCTCCTTCATTGACCTACCCTTAAAATCCCCAAACTCCACCATCAGACATCCAGAGTCTCCTGTCCTCTGGGCCTCCTGCAGCATGGCCTGTTTTTTTCTGATACACCTATACAGCCTCGCCTGCCTCCCTGATCTGCGAGGTGTATCTGAGGAACAGGTGTTTGTTGTCCGACAGCGGGTTGTCCCTCTCCTCCTCCCCCAAAATGCTGCTGACCAGATAGCAGGCATACCCCAGTGAGTTCTCCAGCAGCCACAGGAACCTCTGACCCTGGTGTTTCCCAAACTGGATCTTGCAGTGAGCCAGAACCAGGAACTGGTCTCCAGGATTCCCTCCATTCTGCCTCAAAAAGGCAGTGGCCTCAGCCAGGACCTCCTCCTTACACCTGGCCCTCCCTGCCAACACGATCTTCCTCCTATTGGCCTCCTCAGTTGGCCCCATAAGGAGTCGACCCTCAGAGGTTCTTCGTAAAACCGGGTATGCATACATAATCTGAAAGGACACAGGCATAAACAGAACGTTACATAGCTGTCATATTCCAACTGAAAGTATTTTACTACATCATTTGTTTTTTATGTAATTAATTATTATAATATTATAATAATTAATGAATATTATTATTATTATTATGAGCATAAGCATTATTGTTTTTTATACAACTGTGAATCACTTTGAATTGCCTTGTGTACAAATTGTAAATAGTGTGATGAACTTATTAATAAGAAAATAAATAACACTTCTTGGTACAATCTTGCTGGTATCATGCCATGCTTAAATCGTTTTGTTTTGTTTAGCTTTTGTGGCAGAGATTACTAAGAAAACCCAGATATAACATAAAGGCGTTTATGCCAATTCATAATAATATGATCATCAAACAGATCTAAAACTTAAAATGGTATATCAAATCGTTTTGGTATTTCTTTTATAACATAGTTGAGAATCATTTGTTGAAACAAAAAAACACTTGTTTTTGCCTATTCATGTCTTTTTAAATATGTATAACATAGAATTTAAAAAGATAACATAAATATGTATACTGGTGTATAACATAGTATAGTATAACATATATGAATTAAACTTTTTTTTAAAGGTTTTAGTAAAATATCTTCTTGTGCTCAAAATAATGTAATGAATGACAAAAATGAGGATGGAGGAATCGAATGAAAGCTTTTTTATACATTGGAATACTTGATCACTCGAGCGTCACTTCATAGCTTCATCAGCAGCGCTCAAAAGATCTGCCCTCATGTTGTTGCAGTTTGTTTATTTAAGAAATTCATAATAAATAATAATAAAGCAAGATACCCTGTTGAAATATGTGTAATGTGTGGTTTATATAAACTGCAAAGGTAAAGTATACTTTAAAACAGATTGTGACCGATGTGAAGGGCGAGGAGAATGTATACGTGCGTCACGTTTAGTCAATAAAACACTTCCGCATAGGATACAACTGTGTATCCTCGCTCATGACTCCTCTGAAAATCTCCTCACTCCTCGAGGTGCAATTAGAGAATTGAGATGTCCTTCAAGATGGCTGAGCTCGATCGGTTTCCGGGTCATAGGATGGAGGACAGAGGAACGAGGAGACGATGAGGGATATTGAGAAGCACCCTATGTTTCCCCAATTCCGACTCGGTTTGAGAGTGCCAATTTCACCGCCACGTCAGCAGTTGGGCATCACCTCTGTTTTTTCCCTCCCTTCCGCGAAGAACCTAAAAAGGTTCTACCGAGATTTGAACTCGGATCGCTGGATTCAAAGCCCAGAGTGCTAACCATTACACCATGGAACCAACACACCCTCCCAGCTGTCTGTCTGAGAGGCAGATAGCGATGAGGCTAGGTGGAGTCAGGTAGCCTAAAGGAGGCGGGCGTGGTTCCTCTGCCGAAACCCGAGATTGAACCAGAGACCTTTAGATCTTCAGTCTAACACTCTCCCAACTGAGCTATTTCGACCAGGTACTTGTGCTGTTTAGCCTGGCAAATGAAGGTCTCACCGAGATTTGAATTCGGATCACTGGATTCAGAGCCCAGAGTGCTAACCCTTACACAATGGAACCTCGGCGTGTGTCAACTTTTCCCATGAGGTGCAGAGATTTAAGTCATTCAGTCCAGAACCGCGATAGCAAGGAGCAAAATAAGCCTTTGCTTTTTAAGCCCATGTTTCCCCAATTCCGACTCGGTTTGAGAGTGCCAATTTCACCGCCACGTCAGCAGTTGCGCATCACCTCTGTTTTTCCCCTCCCTTCCGCAAAGATCCTAAAAAGGTTCCACCGAGATTTGAACTCGGATCGCTGGATTCAAAGCCCAGAGTGCTAACCATTACACCATGGAACCAACACACCCTGCTAACTGGCTGTCTGAGAGGTGGAATCAGGTAGAGTAAAAGAGGGGGAGGTTGTTCCTCTGCCGAAACCCGGGATAGAACCAGGGACCTTTAGATCTTCAGTCTAACGCTCTCCCAACTGAGCTATTTCGGCCAGGTACTTGTGCGGTTTGGCCAGAATGCATGTATGGGAGACCGCCCGTCATTTTCGAGAAGAGCAGAGCGAAGGTCCCAGAGAGAAAATGATTGGCCCGTACGGGGATCGAACCCGCAGCCTTGGCGTTATTAGCGCCACGCTCTAACCAACTGAGCTAACCAGCCTCTCTCTGGCACATTTTATCCCCAATTGCTCAGAAATATCCTGGTTGCCCTAATAAGGCTGAAGAGATTAAAAGCAAAGCCGAATAATGGTCTCGTCCGGGATTTGAACCCGGGACCTCTCGCACCCTAAGCGAGAATCATACCCCTAGACCAACGAGCCGAAACATACATCCTCCCTGCTGCTGTCGGGCTGAAAACATTTCAGCTTCCATGGCTTAAAGCGCAATTTTTTGATTAAATCAACAATTAAAAGGTAGCCAGTGCAAAGTTTCCAGCACAGAGGAAATGCGGCCTCTTTTTTTGTGGTCATTGGAAATCACGCTGCAGGACCTGCACACGAATAATGAGAAGCTTACTTACAGGAGCCTGGTCTGCAACACTAGACCCAGTTGATGTTGCAGGAGCAGAGGCAGCACTTGGCTGGACAGAAGGCTGTGGAGGAGACTGCAGAGGAGGCTGAGCAGGGCGCAGAGGAGGAGACTGCAGAGGAGGCTGGGCAGGGCGCAGAGGAGGAGACTGCAGAGGAGGCTGGGCAGGGCGCAGAGGAGGAGACTGCAGAGGAGGCTGGGCAGGGTGCAGAGGAGGAGACTGCAGAGGAGGCTGGGCAGGGCGCTGCAGTCCTGTGGGTGGCTGTAGTGAGGATGGTCCTGGTGCAGAGGGACAGGGGTTGAAAGCCTTGCTGGAAAGGTGGGAGTTGCTCTTTCCAGTGGACAGGAAGCTCTGCAGGCGACTGGGACACCTGGCCAGGGGTCCACAATGCTGGAGGAGCAGGATAAGGGGCAGGAGCAGGGGCAGTAGCACGAGCCGGGGCAGGAGCAGGGCCTCTCGAGCCTGCAGTGCCTGGAGAAAAAAGAAAAAACTTACCCACTTACAGGGTTTGGCTGGAGACAAAATCTTTTGTGTGTCTCTTTTTAGTGGCAGTAGGTGGAGGAGGAACAGACACAGTGGCAGTGGGCACAGCAGAAGTGAGGACAGATGCAGTGGGCACAGTGGTGGTGGGCACGTGGGCTAGAGCCTGCCTCTTCAGCACGTATGCTTTGAAAAGGGCCATATTGGTGTTAGGCCTGGCCTTTGCCTTCTTCAGGTAGGTGATGAGAGCCTGGGCCTCCTTGCTTGGGTCCTCATACACCTCCTTCATTGACCTACCCTTAAAATCCCCAAACTCCACCATCAGACATCCAGAGTGTCCTGTCCTCTGGGCCTCCTGCAGCATGGCCTGTTTTTTTTCTGATACGCCTCTACAGCCTCGCCTACCTCCCTGATCTGCGAGGTGTATCTGAGGAACAGGTGTTTGTTGTCCGACAGCGGGTTGTCCCTCTCCTCCTCCCCCAAAATGCTGCTGACCAGATAGCAGGCATACCCCAGTGAGTTCTCCAGCAGCCACAGGAACCTCTGACCCTGGTGTTTCCCAAACTGGATCTTGCAGTGAGCCAGAACCAGGAACTGGTCTCCAGGATTCCCTCCATTCTGCCTCAAAAAGGCAGTGGCCTCAGCCAGGACCTCCTCCTTACACCTGGCCCTCCCTGCCAACACGATCTTCCTCCTATTGGCCTCCTCAGTTGGCCCCATAAGGAGTCGACCCTCAGAGGTTCTTCGTAAAACCGGGTATGCATACATAATCTGAAAGGACACAGGCATAAACAGAACGTTACATAGCTGTCATATTCCAACTGAAAGTATTTTACTACATCATTTGTTTTTTATGTAATTAAATATTATAATATTATAATAATTAATGAATATTATTATTATTATTATTATGAGCATAAGCATTATTGTTTTTTATACAACTGTGAATCACTTTGAATTGCCTTGTGTACAAATTGTAAATAGTGTGATGAACTTATTAATAAGAAAATAAATAACACTTCTTGGTACAATCTTGCTGGTATCATGCCATGCTTAAATCATTTTGTTTTGTTTAGCTTTTGTGGCAGAGATTACTAAGAAACACCAAATATAACATAAAGGCGTTTATGCCAATTCATAATAATATGATCATCAAACAGATCTAAAACTTAAAATGGTATATCAAATCGTTTTGGTATATCTTTTATAACATAGTCGAGAATCATTTGTTGAAACAAAAAAACACTTGTTTTTGCCTATTCATGTCTTTTTAAATATGTATAACATAGTATTTAAAAAGATAACATAAATATGTATACTGGTGTATAACATAGTATAGTATAACATATATGAATTAAACTTTTTTTTTTAAAGGTTTTAGTAAAAATCTTCTTGTGGTCAAAATAATGTAATGAATGACACAAAAAAATACTAAATTAACAACAACAAAAAAAGGGTTTAAGGAGGATATAGCTCAATTAGCGGTCGGCTAATTATCTTGACAGTAGTGGCATGTTTTTTACTGTATATCATGGTAAAGTTGCAGGTTCACATGTACAGAAGAAAACGTGTGCTATTACACGCTAGCTAGCTTTATTGGCATGTTTAATTGTCTAAAAACAAGCACTGTTTATGAATAAATAATGATCGATTATACAGTCGTGAAGAATAGACTTACCTGTTGCAAAGATTGCAAAGATGACGATAATAATAGCGGTCGCCGATTGGTCAAAAGTAAGCCACAGGAGCAGAGCCAGGAGAGAAACGCGATTGGTCAAAAGTAAGCCACAGGAGAGAAAGGCGATTGGTCAAAAATAAGCCACAGGAGAGAAACACGATTGGTCAAAAGTAAGCCACAGGAGAGAACGTGATTGGTCAAAAGTAAGCCACAGCAGAGAAACACGATTGACTCACGTGGGCTTACTTTGGCTCAATTGGTTGGAAGCAGTAGGCGCAAGCGAGAGGTAGTGGGATCGATGCCTGCATTCTCCAGTGCTGTCAATCCTTTTTATGCCCCCCTTCAAGGGGCACTACCTAGATGAGCTCTTGCGGCTCAGTGCTGCCGAAAAAGTTTTTTCGAACGAGGTACTGCACAGATTCCTGGCAAAAGCAGTTCCCACCGAGATTTGAACTCGGATCGCTAGATTCAGAGCCCAGAGTGCTAACCATTACACCATGGAACCTTGGCGTGTGTCAGCTTTTCCCATGAGCAGCAGAGATTTAAGTCATTGAGTCCAGAAGCACGATAGCAAGGATTTAAGTCATTGAGTCCAGAAGCACGATAGCAAGGAGCAAATGAAGCCTTTGCTTTTTAAGCCCATGTTTCCCCAATTCCGACTAGTTTGAGAGTGCCAATTTCACCGCCACGTCAGCAGTTGCGCATCACCTCTGTTTTTTCCCTCCCGTCCGCAAAGAACCTAAAAAGGTTCCACCGAGATTTGAACTCGGATCGCTGGATTCAAAGCGCAATTTTTTCATTAAATCTACAATTAAAAGGTAGCCAGTGCAAAGTTGCCAGCACAGAGGAAATTCGGCCTGTTTTTTTTGTGGTCATTGGAAATCACGCTGCAGCACCTGCACACGTGCTAGGGATCGTGCCTCGTCTTTGTCTTTGAGAGCGATGGACACCTTCTCTCCATCATCGAGGGGAATTAGCTCAAATGGTAGAGCGCTTGCTTAGCATGCGAGAGGTAGCGGGATCGATGCCTGCATTCTCCAGTGCTGTCCCTCCTTTTTACGCCCCCCTTCAAGGGGCACTACCTAGATGAGCTCTTGCGGCTCAGTGCTGCCGAAAAAGTTTTTTCGAACGAGGTACTGCACACATTCCTGGCAAAAGCAGGTCCCACCGAGATTTGAACTCGGATCGTTGGATTCAAAGCCCAGAGTGCTAACCATTACACCATGGAACCTTGGCGTGTGTCAACTTTTCCCATGAGCAGCAGAGATTTAAGTCATTGAGTCCTGAAGCACGATAGCAAGGAGCAAATGAAGCCTTTGCTTTTTAAGCCCATGTTTCCCCAATTCCGACTCGGTTTGAGAGTGTTAATTGTAGATTAAATCTACAATTAAAAGGTAGCCGGTGCAAAGTTTCCAGCACAGAGGAAATGCGGCCTCTTTTTTTGTGGTCATTGGAAATCACGCTGCAGGACCTGCACACGAATAATGAGAAGCTTACTTACAGGAGCCTGGTCTGCAACACTGGACCCAGTTGATGTTGCAGGAGCAGAGGCAGCACTTGGCTGGACAGAAGGCTGTGGAGGAGACTGCAGAGGAGGCTTAGCAGGGCGCAGAGGAGGAGACTGCAGAGGAGGCTGGGCAGGGCGCAGAGGAGGAGACTGCAGAGGAGGCTGGGCAGGGCGCAGAGGAGGAGACTGCAGAGGAGGCTGGGCAGGGTGCAGAGGAGGAGACTGCAGAGGAGGCTGGGCAGGGCGCTGCAGTCCTGTGGGTGGCTGTAGTGAGGATGGTCCTGGTGCAGAGGGACAGGGGTTGAAAGCCTTGCTGGAAAGATGGGAGTTGCTCTTTCCAGTGGACAGGAAGCTCTGCAGGCGACTGGGACACCTGGCCAGGGGTCCACAATGCTGGAGGAGCAGGATAAGGGGCAGGAGCAGGGGCAGTAGCACGAGCCGGGGCAGGAGCAGGGCCTCTCGAGCCTGCAGTGGCTGGAGAAAAAAGAAAAAACTTACCCACTTACAGGGTTTGGCTGGAGACAAAATCTTTTGTGTGTCTCTTTTTAGTGGCAGTAGGTGGAGGAGGAACAGACATAGTGGCAGTGGGCACAGCAGAAGTGAGGACAGATGCAGTGGGCACAGTGGTGGTGGGCACGTGGGCTAGAGCCTGCCTCTTCAGCACGTATGCTTTGAAAAGGGCCATATTGGTGTTAGGCCTGGCCTTTCCCTTCTTCAGGTAGGTGATGAGAGCCTGGGCCTCCTTGCTTGGGTCCTCATACACCTCCTTCATTGACCTACCCTTAAAATCCCCAAACTCCACCATCAGACATCCAGAGTCTCCTGTCCTCTGGGCCTCCTGCAGCATGGCCTGTTTTTTTCTGATACACCTCTACAGCCTCGCCTACCTCCCTGATCTGCGAGGTGTATCTGAGGAACAGGTGTTTGTTGTCCGACAGCGGGTTGTCCCTCTCCTCCTCCCCCAAAATGCTGCTGACCAGATAGCAGGCATACCCCAGTGAGTTCTCCAGCAGCCACAGGAACCTCTGACCCTGGTGTTTCCCAAACTGGATCTTGCAGTGAGCCAGAACCAGGAACTGGTCTCCAGGATTCCCTCCATTCTGCCTCAAAAAGGCAGTGGCCTCAGCCAGGACCTCCTCCTTACACCTGGCCCTCCCTGCCAACACGATCTTCCTCCTATTGGCCTCCTCAGTTGGCCCCATAAGGAGTCGACCCTCAGAGGTACTTCGTAAAACCGGGTATGCATACATAATCTGAAAGGACACAGGCATAAACAGAACGTTATATAGCTGTCATATTCCAACTGAAAGTATTTTACTACATCATTTGTTTTTTATGTAATTAATTATTATAATATTATAATAATTAATGAATATTATTATTATTATTATGAGCATAAGCATTATTGTTTTTTATACAACTGTGAATCACTTTGAATTGCCTTGTGTACAAATTGTAAATAGTGTGATGAACTTATTAATAAGAAAATAAATAACACTTCTTGGTACAATCTTGCTGGTATCATGCCATGCTTAAATCGTTTTGTTTTGTTTTGTTTAGCTTTTGTGGCAGAGATTACTAAGAAAAACCAAATATAACATAAAGGCGTTTATGCCAATTCATAATAATATGATCATCAAACAGATCTAAAACTTAAAATGGTATATCAAATCGTTTTGGTATATCTTTTATAACATAGTTGAGAATAATTTGTTGAAACAAAAAAACACTTGTTTTTGCCTATTCATGTCTTTTTAAATATGTATAACATAGAATTTAAAAAGATAACATAAATATGTATACTGGTGTATAACATAGTATAGTATAACATATATGAATTAAACTTTTTTTTAAAGGTTTTAGTAAAATATCTTCTTGTGCTCAAAATAATGTAATGAATGACAAAAATGAGGATGGAGGAATCGAATGAAAGCTTTTTTATACATTGGAATACTTGATCACTCGACCGTCACTTCATAGCGTCATCAGCAGCGCTCAAAGGATCTGCCCTCATGTTGTTGCAGTTTGTTTATTTAAGAAATTCATAATAAATAATAATAAAGCAAGATACCCTGTTGAAATATGTGTAATGTGTGGTTTATATAAACTGCAAAGGTAAAGTATACTTTAAAACAGATTGTGACCGATGTGAAGGGCGAGGAGAATGTATACGTGCGTCACGTTTAGTCAATAAAACACTTCCGCATAGGATACAACTGTGTATCCTCGCTCATGACTCCTCTGAAAGCCTCCTCACTCCTCGAGGTGCAATTAGAGAATTGAGATGTCCTTCAAGATGGCTGAGCTCGATCGGTTTCCGGGTCATAGGATGGAGGACAGAGGAACGAGGAGACGAGGAGGGATATTGAGAAGCACCCTATGTTTCCCCAATTCCGACTCGGTTTGAGAGTGCCAATTTCACCGCCACGTCAGCAGTTGCGCATCACCTCTGTTTTTTCCCTCCCTTCCGCGAAGAACCTAAAAAGGTTCTACCGAGATTTGAACTCGGATCGCTGGATTAAAAGCCCAGAGTGCTAACCATTACACCATGGAACCAACACACCCTCCCAGCTGTCTGTCTGAGAGGCAGATAGCGATGAGGCTAGGTGGAATCAGGTAGCCTAAAGGAGGCAGGCGTGGTTCCTCTGCCGAAACCCGAGATTGAACCAGGGACCTTTAGATCTTCAGTCTAACACTCTCCCAACTGAGCTATTTCGGCCAGGTACTTGTGCTGTTTAGCCTGGCAAATGAAGGTCTCACCGAGATTTGAATTCGGATTTGAAGACCGCCCGTCATTTTCGAGAAGAGCAGAGCGAAGGTCCCAGAGAGAAAATGATTGGCCCGTACGGGGATCGAACCCGCAGCCTTGGCGTTATTAGCGCCACGCTCTAACCAACTGAGCTAACCGGCCTCTCTCTGGCACATTTTATCCCCAATTGCTCAGAAATATCCTGGTTGCCCTAATAAGGCTGAAGAGATTAAAAGCAAAGCCGAATAATGGGCTCGTCCGGGATTTGAACCCTGGACCTCTCGCACCCTAAGCGAGAATCATACCCCTAGACCAACGAGCCGAAACATACATCCTCCCTGCTGCTGTCGGGCCGAAAAGATTTCAGCTTCCATGGCTTAAAGCGCAATTTTTTGATTAAATCAACAATTAAAAGGTATTCAGTGCAAAGTTTCCAGCACAGAGGAAATGCGGCCTCTTTTTTTGTGGTCATTGGAAATCAAGCTGCAGGACCTGCACACGAATAATGAGAAGCTTACTTACAGGAGCCTGGTCTGCAACACTGGACCCAGTTGATGTTGCAGGAGCAGAGGCAGCACTTGGCTGGACAGAAGGCTGTGGAGGAGACTGCAGAGGAGGCTGAGCAGGGCGCAGAGGAGGAGACTGCAGAGGAGGCTGGGCAGGGCGCAGAGGAGGAGACTGCAGAGGAGGCTGGGCAGGGCGCAGAGGAGGAGACTGCAGAGGAGGCTGGGCAGGGTGCAGAGGAGGAGACTGCAGAGGAGGCTGGGCAGGGCGCTGCAGTCCTGTGGGTGGCTGTAGTGAGGATGGTCCTGGTGCAGAGGGACAGGGGTTGAAAGCCTTGCTGGAAAGGTGGGAGTTGCACTTTCCAGTGGACAGGAAGCTCTGCAGGCGACTGGGACACCTGGCCAGGGGTCCACAATGCTGGAGGAGCAGGATAAGGGGCAGGAGCAGGGGCAGTAGCACGAGCCGGGGCAGGAGCAGGGCCTCTCGAGCCTGCAGTGCCTGGAGAAAAAAGAAAAAACTTACCCACTTACAGGGTTTGGCTGGAGACAAAATCTTTTGTGTGTCTCTTTTTAGTGGCAGTAGGTGGAGGAGGAACAGACACAGTGGCAGTGGGCACAGCAGAAGTGAGGACAGATGCAGTGGGCACAGTGGTGGTGGGCACGTGGGCTAGAGCCTGCCTCTTCAGCACGTATGCTTTGAAAAGGGCCATATTGGTGTTAGGCCTGGCCTTTGCCTTCTTCAGGTAGGTGATGAGAGCCTGGGCCTCCTTGCTTGGGTCCTCATACACCTCCTTCATTGACCTACCCTTAAAATCCCCAAACTCCACCATCAGACATCCAGAGTCTCCTGTCCTCTGGGCCTCCTGCAGCATGGCCTGTTTTTTTTCTGATACACCTCTACAGCCTCGCCTACCTCCCTGATCTGCGAGGTGTATCTGAGGAACAGGTGTTTGTTGTTCGACAGCGGGTTGTCCCTCTCCTCCTCCCCCAAAATGCTGCTGACCAGATAGCAGGCATACCCCAGTGAGTTCTCCAGCAGCCACAGGAACCTCTGACCCTGGTGTTTCCCAAACTGGATCTTGCAGTGAGCCAGAACCAGGAACTGGTCTCCAGGATTCCCTCCATTCTGCCTCAAAAAGGCAGTGGCCTCAGCCAGGACCTCCTCCTTACACCTGGCCCTCCCTGCCAACACGATCTTCCTCCTATTGGCCTCCTCAGTTGGCCCCATAAGGAGTCGACCCTCAGAGGTACTTCGTAAAACCGGGTATGCATACATAATCTGAAAGGACACAGGCATAAACAGAACGTTACATAGCTGTCATATTCCAACTGAAAGTATTTTACTACATCATTTGTTTTTTATGTAATTAATTATTATAATATTATAATAATTAATGAATATTATTATTATTATTATGAGCATAAGCATTATTGTTTTTTATACAACTGTGAATCACTTTGAATTGCCTTGTGTACAAATTGTAAATAGTGTGATGAACTTATTAATAAGAAAATAAATAACACTTCTTGGTACAATCTTGCTGGTATCATGCCATGCTTAAATCGTTTTGTTTTGTTTAGCTTTTGTGGCAGAGATTACTAAGAAAAACCAAATATAACATAAAGGCGTTTATGCCAATTCATAATAATATGATCATCAAACAGATCTAAAACTTAAAATGGTATATCAAACCGTTTTGGTATATCTTTTATAACATAGTTGAGAATCATTTGTTGAAACAAAAAAACACTTGTTTTTGCCTATTCATGTCTTTTTAAATATGTATAACATAGAATTTAAAAAGATAACATAAATATGTATACTGGTGTATAACATAGTATAGTATAACATATATGAATTAAACTTTTTTTTAAAGGTTTTAGTAAAATATCTTCTTGTGCTCAAAATAATGTAATGAATGACAAAAATGAGGATGGAGGAATCGAATGAAAGCTTTTTTATACATTGGAATACTTGATCACTCGAGCGTCACTTCATAGCGTCATCAGCAGCGCTCAAAGGATCTGCCCTCATGTTGTTGCAGTTTGTTTATTTAAGAAATTCATAATAAATAATAATAAAGCAAGATACCCTGTTGAAATATGTGTAATGTGTGGTTTATATAAACTGCAAAGGTAAAGTATACTTTAAAACAGATTGTGACCGATGTGAAGGGCGAGGAGAATGTATACGTGCGTCACGTTTAGTCAATAAAACACTTCCGCATAGGATACAACTGTGTATCCTCGCTCATGACTCCTCTGAAAGCCTCCTCACTCCTCGAGGTGCAATTAGAGAATTGAGATGTCCTTCAAGATGGCTGAGCTCGATCGGTTTCCGGGTCATAGGATGGAGGACAGAGGAACGAGGAGACGAGGAGGGATATTGAGAAGCACCCTATGTTTCCCCAATTCCGACTCGGTTTGAGAGTGCCAATTTCACCGCCACGTCAGCAGTTGCGCATCACCTCTGTTTTTTCCCTCCCTTCCGCGAAGAACCTAAAAAGGTTCTACCGAGATTTGAACTCGGATCGCTGGATTAAAAGCCCAGAGTGCTAACCATTACACCATGGAACCAACACACCCTCCCAGCTGTCTGTCTGAGAGGCAGATAGCGATGAGGCTAGGTGGAATCAGGTAGCCTAAAGGAGGCAGGCGTGGTTCCTCTGCCGAAACCCGAGATTGAACCAGGGACCTTTAGATCTTCAGTCTAACACTCTCCCAACTGAGCTATTTCGGCCAGGTACTTGTGCTGTTTAGCCTGGCAAATGAAGGTCTCACCGAGATTTGAATTCGGATTTGAAGACCGCCCGTCATTTTCGAGAAGAGCAGAGCGAAGGTCCCAGAGAGAAAATGATTGGCCCGTACGGGGATCGAACCCGCAGCCTTGGCGTTATTAGCGCCACGCTCTAACCAACTGAGCTAACCGGCCTCTCTCTGGCACATTTTATCCCCAATTGCTCAGAAATATCCTGGTTGCCCTAATAAGGCTGAAGAGATTAAAAGCAAAGCCGAATAATGGGCTCGTCCGGGATTTGAACCCTGGACCTCTCGCACCCTAAGCGAGAATCATACCCCTAGACCAACGAGCCGAAACATACATCCTCCCTGCTGCTGTCGGGCCGAAAAGATTTCAGCTTCCATGGCTTAAAGCGCAATTTTTTGATTAAATCAACAATTAAAAGGTATTCAGTGCAAAGTTTCCAGCACAGAGGAAATGCGGCCTCTTTTTTTGTGGTCATTGGAAATCAAGCTGCAGGACCTGCACACGAATAATGAGAAGCTTACTTACAGGAGCCTGGTCTGCAACACTGGACCCAGTTGATGTTGCAGGAGCAGAGGCAGCACTTGGCTGGACAGAAGGCTGTGGAGGAGACTGCAGAGGAGGCTGAGCAGGGCGCAGAGGAGGAGACTGCAGAGGAGGCTGGGCAGGGCGCAGAGGAGGAGACTGCAGAGGAGGCTGGGCAGGGCGCAGAGGAGGAGACTGCAGAGGAGGCTGGGCAGGGTGCAGAGGAGGAGACTGCAGAGGAGGCTGGGCAGGGCGCTGCAGTCCTGTGGGTGGCTGTAGTGAGGATGGTCCTGGTGCAGAGGGACAGGGGTTGAAAGCCTTGCTGGAAAGGTGGGAGTTGCTCTTTCCAGTGGACAGGAAGCTCTGCAGGCGACTGGGACACCTGGCCAGGGGTCCACAATGCTGGAGGAGCAGGATAAGGGGCAGGAGCAGGGGCAGTAGCACGAGCCGGGGCAGGAGCAGGGCCTCTCGAGCCTGCAGTGCCTGGAGAAAAAAGAAAAAACTTACCCACTTACAGGGTTTGGCTGGAGACAAAATCTTTTGTGTGTCTCTTTTTAGTGGCAGTAGGTGGAGGAGGAACAGACACAGTGGCAGTGGGCACAGCAGAAGTGAGGACAGATGCAGTGGGCACAGTGGTGGTGGGCACGTGGGCTAGAGCCTGCCTCTTCAGCACGTATGCTTTGAAAAGGGCCATATTGGTGTTAGGCCTGGCCTTTGCCTTCTTCAGGTAGGTGATGAGAGCCTGGGCCTCCTTGCTTGGGTCCTCATACACCTCCTTCATTGACCTACCCTTAAAATCCCCAAACTCCACCATCAGACATCCAGAGTCTCCTGTCCTCTGGGCCTCCTGCAGCATGGCCTGTTTTTTTTCTGATACACCTGTACAGCCTCGCCTACCTCCCTGATCTGCGAGGTGTATCTGAGGAACAGGTGTTTGTTGTCCGACAGCGGGTTGTCCCTCTCCTCCTCCCCCAAAATGCTGCTGACCAGATAGCAGGCATACCCCAGTGAGTTCTCCAGCAGCCACAGGAACCTCTGACCCTGGTGTTTCCCAAACTGGATCTTGCAGTGAGCCAGAACCAGGAACTGGTCTCCAGGATTCCCTCCATTCTGCCTCAAAAAGGCAGTGGCCTCAGCCAGGACCTCCTCCTTACACCTGGCCCTCCCTGCCAACACGATCTTCCTCCTATTGGCCTCCTCAGTTGGCCCCATAAGGAGTCGACCCTCAGAGGTACTTCGTAAAACCGGGTATGCATACATAATCTGAAAGGACACAGGCATAAACAGAACGTTACATAGCTGTCATATTCCAACTGAAAGTATTTTACTACATCATTTGTTTTTTATGTAATTAATTATTATAATATTATAATAATTAATGAATATTATTATTATTATTATGAGCATAAGCATTATTGTTTTTTATACAACTGTGAATCACTTTGAATTGCCTTGTGTACAAATTGTAAATAGTGTGATGAACTTATTAATAAGAAAATAAATAACACTTCTTGGTACAATCTTGCTGGTATCATGCCATGCTTAAATCGTTTTGTTTTGTTTAGCTTTTGTGGCAGAGATTACTAAGAAAAACCAAATATAACATAAAGGCGTTTATGCCAATTCATAATAATATGATCATCAAACAGATCTAAAACTTAAAATGGTATATCAAATCGTTTTGGTATATCTTTTATAACATAGTTGAGAATCATTTGTTGAAACAAAAAAACACTTGTTTTTGCCTATTCATGTCTTTTTAAATATGTATAACATAGAATTTAAAAAGATAACATAAATATGTATACTGGTGTATAACATAGTATAGTATAACATATATGAATTAAACTTTTTTTTAAAGGTTTTAGTAAAATATCTTCTTGTGCTCAAAATAATGTAATGAATGACAAAAATGAGGATGGAGGAATCGAATGAAAGCTTTTTTATACATTGGAATACTTGATCACTCGAGCGTCACTTCATAGCGTCATCAGCAGCGCTCAAAGGATCTGCCCTCATGTTGTTGCAGTTTGTTTATTTAAGAAATTCATAATAAATAATAATAAAGCAAGATACCCTGTTGAAATATGTGTAATGTGTGGTTTATATAAACTGCAAAGGTAAAGTATACTTTAAAACAGATTGTGACCGATGTGAAGGGCGAGGAGAATGTATACGTGCGTCACGTTTAGTCAATAAAACACTTCCGCATAGGATACAACTGTGTATCCTCGCTCATGACTCCTCTGAAAGCCTCCTCACTCCTCGAGGTGCAATTAGAGAATTGAGATGTCCTTCAAGATGGCTGAGCTCGATCGGTTTCCGGGTCATAGGATGGAGGACAGAGGAACGAGGAGACGAGGAGGGATATTGAGAAGCACCCTATGTTTCCCCAATTCCGACTCGGTTTGAGAGTGCCAATTTCACCGCCACGTCAGCAGTTGCGCATCACCTCTGTTTTTTCCCTCCCTTCCGCGAAGAACCTAAAAAGGTTCTACCGAGATTTGAACTCGGATCGCTGGATTAAAAGCCCAGAGTGCTAACCATTACACCATGGAACCAACACACCCTCCCAGCTGTCTGTCTGAGAGGCAGATAGCGATGAGGCTAGGTGGAATCAGGTAGCCTAAAGGAGGCAGGCGTGGTTCCTCTGCCGAAACCCGAGATTGAACCAGGGACCTTTAGATCTTCAGTCTAACACTCTCCCAACTGAGCTATTTCGGCCAGGTACTTGTGCTGTTTAGCCTGGCAAATGAAGGTCTCACCGAGATTTGAATTCGGATTTGAAGACCGCCCGTCATTTTCGAGAAGAGCAGAGCGAAGGTCCCAGAGAGAAAATGATTGGCCCGTACGGGGATCGAACCCGCAGCCTTGGCGTTATTAGCGCCACGCTCTAACCAACTGAGCTAACCGGCCTCTCTCTGGCACATTTTATCCCCAATTGCTCAGAAATATCCTGGTTGCCCTAATAAGGCTGAAGAGATTAAAAGCAAAGCCGAATAATGGGCTCGTCCGGGATTTGAACCCTGGAACTCTCGCACCCTAAGCGAGAATCATACCCCTAGACCAACGAGCCGAAACATACATCCTCCCTGCTGCTGTCGGGCCGAAAAGATTTCAGCTTCCATGGCTTAAAGCGCAATTTTTTGATTAAATCAACAATTAAAAGGTATTCAGTGCAAAGTTTCCAGCACAGAGGAAATGCGGCCTCTTTTTTTGTGGTCATTGGAAATCAAGCTGCAGGACCTGCACACGAATAATGAGAAGCTTACTTACAGGAGCCTGGTCTGCAACACTGGACCCAGTTGATGTTGCAGGAGCAGAGGCAGCACTTGGCTGGACAGAAGGCTGTGGAGGAGACTGCAGAGGAGGCTGAGCAGGGCGCAGAGGAGGAGACTGCAGAGGAGGCTGGGCAGGGCGCAGAGGAGGAGACTGCAGAGGAGGCTGGGCAGGGCGCAGAGGAGGAGACTGCAGAGGAGGCTGGGCAGGGTGCAGAGGAGGAGACTGCAGAGGAGGCTGGGCAGGGCGCTGCAGTCCTGTGGGTGGCTGTAGTGAGGATGGTTCTGGTGCAGAGGGACAGGGGTTGAAAGCCTTGCTGGAAAGGTGGGAGTTGCTCTTTCCAGTGGACAGGAAGCTCTGCAGGCGACTGGGACACCTGGCCAGGGGTCCACAATGCTGGAGGAGCAGGATAAGGGGCAGGAGCAGGGGCAGTAGCACGAGCCGGGGCAGGAGCAGGGCCTCTCGAGCCTGCAGTGCCTGGAGAAAAAAGAAAAAACTTACCCACTTACAGGGTTTGGCTGGAGACAAAATCTTTTGTGTGTCTCTTTTTAGTGGCAGTAGGTGGAGGAGGAACAGACACGGTGGCAGTGGGCACAGCAGAAGTGCTGAGCTATTTCGGCCAGGTACTTGTGCTGTTTAGCCTGGCAAATGAAGGTCTCACCGAGATTTGAATTCGGATCACTGGATTCAGAGCCCAGAGTGCTAACCCTTACACCATGGAACCTCGGCGTGTGTCAACTTTTCCCATGAGGTGCAGAGATTTAAGTCATTCAGTCCAGAACCGCTATAGCAAGGAGCAAAATAAGCCTTTGCTTTTTAAGCCCATGTTTCCCCAATTCCGACTCGGTTTGAGGGTGCCAATTTCACCGCCACGTCAGCAGTTGCGCATCACCTCTGTTTTTCCCCTCCCTTCCCCAAAGATCCTAAAAAGGTTCCACCGAGATTTGAACTCGGATCGCTGGATTCAAAGCCCAGAGTGCTAACCATTACACCATGGAACCAACACACCCTGCTAACTGGCTGTCTGAGAGGTGGAATCAGGTAGACTAAAAGAGGGGGAGGTTGTTCCTCTGCCAAAACCCGGGATTGAACCAGGGACCTTTAGATCTTCAGTCTAACGCTCTCCCAACTGAGCTATTTCGGCCAGGTACTTCTGCGGTTTAGCCAGCATGTATGTATGGGAGACCGCCCGTCATTTTCGAGAAGAGCAGAGCGAAGGTCTGCAACACAACCATCACAATGTACTTGTCACAAAAAGTCTTACCAGCCGTTGCTCAGGTACTGGTTGCACTGCTGGAGGAGCAGTGGCTGCAGCAACAGAGACAGTGAGAGTGGTCGGGAGAGGAAGAATGGAGGGGTAGGTGGTCATGTTGGATGGACCAGAGGCGGTGTGGGTGGTCATGGCAGATGGACCAGAGGCGGCGTGGGTGCTCATGTTGGATGGACCAGAGGCGGTGTGGGTGGTTGTGGCGGATGGACCAGAGGCGCTGTGGGTGGTCATGGTGGATGGACCAGAGGCGCTGTGGGTGGTCATGCTGGATGGACCAGAGGCGGCATGGGTGGTCATGGTGGATGGACCAGAGGCGGCGTGGGTGGTCATGGTGGATGGACCAGAGGCGGCGTGGGTGGTCGTGGAGGATGGACCAGTCATGGCAGATGGACCAGAGGTGGCGTAGGTGGTCGTGGAGGATGGACCAGAGGCGCTGTGAGTGGTCATGGTGGATGGACCAGAGGCGCTGTGGGTGGTCATGGTGGATGGACCAGAGGCGGCGTAGGTGGTCGTGGAGGATGGACCAGAGGCGCTGTGAGTGGTCATGGTGGATGGACAAGAGGCGGCGTGGGTGGTCATGGTGGATGGACCAGAGGCGGCGTGGGTGGTCATGGTGGATGGACCAGAGGCGGCGTGGCTGGTCATGGTGGATGGACCAGAGGCGGCGAGGGTGGTCGTGGAGGATGGACCAGTCATGGAAGATGGACCAGAGGCGGCGTAGGTGGTTGTGGCAGAGGATGGACCAGAGGGCACCCTGGTCATCCAGTTGTAAGACTTTTTATAAGGTTTTTATTAATCTATTAATAAATAATTTTTGTAAGGTTTTTATTAATCTATTTACTCTTTAGATTGTATTAATGGTATTTAGTCTGTTTCTATTTTTCTTTTCATTGCGCTATACAAATAAAGTTAATAGTGCTATACAAATAATACTACTTGTACTTTTATTATTAAGATGGTTACTAGTTGTTGATTAGGTGCTGCTGTGGTGGTGTTGGCAGACCCAGTCTGGACAGAGGCAGGAGTGCTGGCTACGCTGATTGTGGTGGGTGATGAGCCAGGGGACAGGTCCAGCACCTCAATAGTGGGATCCAGGTTAAGGTCCAAACTGACATCTCCGAATCCCTCATCCTCCAACTCCTCCTCCGTGCCCACATCCTCCAACATCTGTTCTGTCACCTCAGAGTCAGGATCCACGTCCTGCTTGGCCTGCCCTGTTTGACGGTACAGGTAATCTATACCTATGAGTTCACCTGGGACAGACAGGAGAACACAGTAGAGGGAAATCAGTTTTCAGAAAAATAATATAAATATTCTATTTTTACGCAATATAAAAAGCAATTTAAAGCTGAAACTCACCAGTATAGACAGATGGTGGCTGAAAAGACGGTACAAGCTGTCTTCCAAGTACCTTAACACTGTGGGTGTTGACACAGTGCACCAGGTCCCCGGAGTAGCTTAACAGGGACGGAGGTGTGCCTGCCAGAGATGCCATTTTACGGTCCTGATTCCACCTGTACAAGCCTTCCAGGAGGTACAGCTGGAAATTTAAGCTGTTGGCGCTTGTTCCTTTAGATAAGATCAATAAGGTTACATTACTTTTTTTGTGCTATGCTATTTGAAAGACATTCATTGTGTCACCCTTAATATTTCTGATGAATAATGATTTATACTGACCTGGAATGAACCTGTAAAGGTGTAGATGAAAGGACTCCAGTGATGTGGAGTGCTGCATATGTGAAGCATTTTAAAATGCTTTAACATATGATAACACAAATATCTGCAAAGACATACATTTACCGATGCCAAAGTTAAAGTAGGCTTTAAAGGTGCCTTTCCAGATGTTGTTCCTGACTGCCCTGGTGTTACAGGTGGTGACGTGGATGGTGTGGATGACACAGGGGCCACAGGGGCCAAACTGGAAGGCTACAGTTTCACAGAAAAGGAAATTAAATTCAAAAATACACAATACACCATCAACACATTACAGTTTTATGAAACACTTATACCTTTTTTGTATGGAAACCACAGTCACATGTCTGTGTCCCCCCAAACAGAGACATTTGCCCCTTGTGTTGCAGTGGACACTTCTCAATCTGTAACATATGACAGAGAATCATAACTATCTGCTCCCTCTATATATGACATAGCTTCCCTGTGTTAATATATATGCCCAAGTTTACCTTCTGATACAGGTCATGCCATTTCTTCTGGCGTGGTGCCAGTCTGTTTCCTTCCTCAGAAGGCCAGACCCCCTGTGTGGCAAATCTGCGCAGGCGGGTCATCCATTCACCCTCACTCATAGCCCTGTGCTTCTTGTGCTTGGAAGCCATCTTCCAATAAAAGATAGCGTGTGGCAAAATACAAAGTTTATGACTATTCTGTAGAGTAGTTAATCAATTTCATACATTTATTTCACATAGCACATATTTCATCTCAGTGTTTTTGGACAAGGTTATAGTTTGATATTTTGGGAGGAAGGGATATTGTGGTGTGTGGGTATATGCCATAACATAACTCGGTAACACTTTACTTGAAGGGGTGTACATAAGACTGACATGACACCTTCATAACCATGACATAACATATGTCATGAATATGAAGTAGGGTTTATGCATGTTTATGACAACTGTCATTAAGTGTCTTTTGCTCAATAATGACATTTTGAATGCAAATATGACATTGTTTAAGATGTCTTTGCTATGACACCTTGACATAAACCATAACATCATAACCTGTCAGTGTCTTTGTCATGACAACTTGACATTAAATTAAGTTAAACTGGCATGTGGTTGGTTTTGACATTGGCTGTCATGAGGCCATTATAACTGTGTCATGAATATTTTTCGTGACCTCAACTACAGTGGTACAAATTGAATTTGTTATTAAACAGTTATAATGGCCTCATGACAGCCAATGTCAAAACCAACCACCTGACAGTTTAATGTAATGTTAACCAATAAAGCTAAGTGGTTTCTTAAGTTTGATAATTAATCTGCTATGTCATGTTTATGACAGGTTGTGTTGTCTTAGTAATGTCAAGTTGTCATGACAAAGACACTGACAGGTTATGATGTATTGGTTTATGTCAAGGTGTCATAACAAAGACATCTCAAACAATGTCATATTTGCATTAAAAATGTCATAATTGAGCGAATGACACTTAATGACAGTTGTCATAAACATGCATGAAACTTCCTTCATATTCATAACTTGTGTCATGTCATGATTATGAAGGTGTCATGTTAGTCTTATGCACACCCCTTCAAGTAAAGTGTTACCCATAACTCCATAAAAATCAGATTATTACATACCATTTCGATTACATAGA